>NW_015112805.1:432237-439649 GCF_001443285.1 Poecilia latipinna | reverse complement strand
GTACCGTCAATGTGGCCCTTTGAGGGTGGCCAATATGCTGAAGTGGCCCTCGGTGAAATTGAGTTTGACACCCCTGCTCTAGATGTTCTAGGACAATTTTTTCAACTCAACCAGAGTTTGGGACCTAAAATTCTACATTTTAGTATATAAAGAACTAAAGTGGTGCTGCAGTGATTATGTGATTTTAGCCAGATGTGCAATTCACCGCGGGAGAACAATAAATTGCTCAAAACATCTCTGAAGAAAAAAAAAGTCCCTGCAAAGAAAAGCGGGTGCAGCAGATTCTCCTTTTAATTAGAAAAAATGATGTGTCCAGTAGATGGAGCTATAAACTTTATGACACATCCTCCAGGCAGCTTAGGAAACCAGGGAGCTACATAAAAGAAGACATCCTCGGAGAGGAACTTAGGAAAATATTTTCACACGGGATAAATTAGGTTCTTAGAGAAATAACTGAAAATAAATATTTAAATTTAAGAAACAACTAATGATTATAATGCAAACGAGCTGGCATCACACCCTCTGTTAGCCTTCATAGCGAGTTGAGCAACATTTTTCTCACAGGGAGGTGCTCCTTTGTGCTCCAACTGTTTATACAAATGCATATTGTGTTCGGACGACTGACTAACAGAAGGTGAGTCGCAGCTCACTGATGAATCTGCTCACAGTGTGCAAGTGGTTTAATGTTGTGTCTTTACGTCTTAAAACGTTACGTGTGAGTGATGGATCGCTACAGCTCCTCCAGAGTTACCGCAAGACTCTTGTCTTCTTCTCTGATTAATGATGTCCTCATCAGACATGTCTGTTTGAGTGGATGGATATATTTTTTGATAGTTTTGCAGTTGTGATGCCTTTTCGGAGCCGTAACCACAGCGGGCTAAAAAGAAGCACTGAACTCAACGCAGTTTTTCATGGTGAACCAGTAACATTACAATCCAAGTAATAGAAAGAAACCAAAACAAATAATTTCAGAAATGAAGTTATGTGTAATAACAGGGAAAAAGTATTGAACCCTCACAAAAAAAAAAAAAAATTGGAGTAGGCCAAGACACCAGTTGAGATCTATCGGTGATTAGAAAACTATCCATCTGGTTCGGTCCAAACGGATAGATGGATGGGTACTTTGACTAGGAGCTGCAGCTTTGTGCTCAGGCATCTGGAATGTTTCGAGATCAGTCCACGACCTCAGGTTTCACCGTATCTATTACGGCTCATTCTAAAATAAACTGGAGCAGAGGTATGAAGGTCGATGAGTCTGAAGTTCCTGTTGTAGCGTAGAGACGACGAAGGTGGGTTCCAGGATTGGATGATAAAGCTTTGAATTCAATACAGGCTTCTTGTCTTTGTATACACACACACACACTCCACACTAAGATCATCAAATGCTAATGTCTGACAAAGTGAATACAAAAAGCAGTTTTCAAATTACAGTTTCATGTATGACGGGATATAAGCTGCCCAAACCAACCTGGCCTTGTGTGAGAAGGTGATTACTCCCTGCAGACTGGGTGTCTCAACCTTGGCAGCACTGACTGAACCCCAATGATAACCTGCAATGAGCCTTTCACATCTCTGCAGAGAAACGTTGACCGACCAAGCCTCCATTTTGCTCAAGACGGTGGTAAATATTCTGTCACCCCGAGGTAACAAAGCCCGGAGTTTTCTGGGAAATGTGAGATGGGTCTTTGGCTGTTTTTATTTTATTTTATTTTATTTTATTTTTTTCAGCACATGTTTTGGCCTCAGAACATTGCCATAGATGCCGTCTCTGCCCAGCCTGTCTTTCTCCTTCCCCACTGTTTCATGTTGTCTCCTTTTGTAGGTAGCGGTTCACACTGTGGTCCACTGGAACCCTGAAGCTTTAGATATGACTTTGTAAAACTTTCCAAACTGACGGATTTCAGAGACTTCGTTTCTCGTCTTGGATTTCTTTTTTTTAAAGCTGCAGTATGTTTTTTTTTTTTAACAAAAAAAATGTTTCTTTTTTACACTGTTTTTAAAACTGTCACCATGTTGTGACAATATGGTATGAGACAGATAATCTGTAAAAAGATAAATCTCCTCCAGCTTCTCCCCGAGCTACTATTGCTAGCTGAAGAAACACACCGCTCCTGACCAAAAGCAACCAATCAGAGCCAGGAGGAGGAGCTGTCAATCAACCTCATGTACTTGCTGCTAAATGTGCTAATGGTGGTGAAAGAACTCATTGTTTCTGGAAAACTGTTTATGCCCCATCATCAGTGGCCATGCTAACTAGCTTTAGCACGCTTTGCTAGATGACAGTTTCAACAAATATGTAAAAAATATATTTTTTTAAATAAAAGTTACATATATTACATTTCTACGTCGGTGTATTATATTTCCACATGGGATGAGGTTGGTTTGGAAAGCTTGTTTCTAAATGTTACCATCTGATGGCCAGTATATTTCTTGAACTTATCTTCGACTTATATTAAAAATTTGTACGATGAGCTGAAGAAACACAAAAGGAGAGGGAGGAAAAAATTTGGAAGCGGGCAAAGACAATATTAAAGGTGGTACATTTCTTCAACATCACACCCTGTCTGAATGTGTCACCCGGCCGACCTGCAGCCCTGAAACTAATTACAGTTGGTGTGTCTTATCCCAAACAACATATGGCCTCCTTTTGGTGTCTGCGGCAACAAGTGTGGGTCAAACGATTAGAGCAGGCCGCTCAACCTGTAACTGCTCTGGTCTCGGAGCAGAGAGGAAGCTGGCACAGAAACAACAGACTGGGGGCGGGGGGCTGGACCTCCCCTCGTCTGACAAAAACAGGCAGACGACAGGGAAACCACCCTGAATGGCCTACTTTCAACCCAAACAGAGAAGGTTGAGTTGAAAGTAGGTCCTGTACGTTAAAGTACACTTACTCTGCAAGTCAAGCTTCTGTTTAGGTAAAACACAACCAAGGACAATCCAGAATGCTAACCATTTATCTAGAAACAATTTGGTTTTCTCAGAATAAACCACATGGCATGTTGCAGGTGCCATGTGGAGCTCAAACTGGTACGTTTGAGCGCTTTATACATTGTTGGAACTAATCTGAAGGGAATGCGTAGGTCAGAACATAAGAGTTTTATAAAAAATAAAAAAAAACTGACTGAAAATTAACACTGGATTGTTCATAATGAACTCAGAACATTTTCGTCTGGCCAGGTCCTCTTCATGACTTTGATATTGGCAAGTTTTCCTGCAATCTAAGCGTTACAATGTCATCACATGCAGCCTTCAGTGTTTTTGCTGGATAATGAATAAAAGTGAAAGAAAAATTTACAGGAATATAGACACTAAATTAGCTAACAAGCAGAAAAATCTAGCATAATTCTCTTAATTGACAAACTATATCTGAAGTGAGTTTTATTCATTCTACCGAAAGGTCTGGTCAATAGATTGATATTAAATAAAAATTGTGGCATATTAAAATCATAGAATATGTGTACTGAATCTAAAGTTTTAAAACTCCGCTGTATATGTATCATAAACTATATCAGATGTATCGGTCAAAGCCACGAAAAACCTGTTTTATGTTTTGCCTCTTTTTTTCTCCTGGACATGCAGAAAGCATCGCGATATTTAGTCATCAGACCACAGGCCTGAGGTTACAGAGGTGATATCTCGCGCTACCTGAACAGTCGGAGTCTCATTCCGCCACGGTCCAGCCTGCCGGGAGGGGGTTTCTGCTGAACAGCTCTACATTAGTCTTTTCATTTGGAAATAGAACTGAAAGTTTATATTTGTAACGATCAACTTTTTTTTATTTATTAAAAGTAAAACAACAGGTCTACGTTATTTTACATTTATTCGTCGTAATTTGCAGAGGAAAAAAATAGCTAATTTTGCCGTTTGAGATCAGCCGGTGGTGCTAACAAAGAAAATTGTTTCTCTTCAGTAATAATCCCCCACTATTCTCTTTAGTTATGAGTCATGTGGTCGTTGATGATCCACACGGTCTAGATCAGCAGGTGAGTAATTTCAACTTGTTCTTATTTCTTTCGGGAAGTTTGCGAATTTTTGTCCTGTTAACCTTAGTTTCGACTGAGAAAAGAGGGGAGCTAGTCAAGCTAAGCTAACGCAGCGGCTGCTAAAATGGAGGCTGTAGTCGCAGTGGAGAGGATTGTGATGGCGGAACATGATGTTCCGATGTGCTAGCGAACTGGCCGACAGAAGTCCTCCTTGAAATATGTGACGACGCTTTTTTAAAATGTAATTTCTTCAACTTTAATACATAAACGTATTCGAACGCAGTTTCGTTTGACCGACTACTGCTTTAAAAACCAGTGAAAGCCAGTGGAAAACTACTAGGTTAGCTGACATTTTAGACCCGGCCGGCATTCTTCTGCTAGGCAGAGCGGCGCAGCTAATGAGGCCTGCTCAGCCTGAAACGTGGCGCAGGAAAAAATGTTGGCGTCTGGGTTTAAACATCCACGAACGACCTATTTCTTCATGACGTGTATTTACACATTTTCCCAAAATAAATTTAGTTACACCCATTTGGTAAAATTATTTGTGTAACATTTTTTTTATTTAAATATCTATTTTCAACATTTTTATCCGATTATTTAACACCGCAAATCGCACTTTGACGCTTAATGGGCGCTTTGTAGCTCTCGTTCCCTTGACCTAAATTCGTGTCGCTTATTGAGTTCTTTTTAACGGCGAAGTTACAGCGACAAAACTAGTAATTATTTCCTAAAAACGAAGCGTGGGCTGACAGAAGTAGTAAACACGGCAAACGGAAGTAATTTTGGTAACTAAACTCATAAACGGGTGTCTTAAAATCTCTTGAAAGATTTGTTTCTTCATCTCGAGGGAGACCAAAAAAATGCGTCGTCAGCTCCAAAGTTCAAAAGCTCAGCTCGGCTACATTTCTGTTTTGATGCCGACTTATTTTAACTAGGTCAGTTTGAATTTGTTTAGTAAAGCCAAGTTGCACAACATGTAATGTTTGGATTATTTTATTGTGGGCTTTAGGGCTTAGCCGCTGTTCTTACCTTTCTTAAAATGAAAGCCAGTATGCCCGTCAGCTTCATCATACACACTGTTGACAACCTGGGATTTAAAATATTCCTCCATAATCTGCTCTGCCTTCCTTAGTGAGGCCATGTTAGTAAGAGGTTGCTATTTTGGTTTCCATCAAAGATGATAATCTTTCCAGTTAGTTTGCAGTCCTTCTTTTTCGCCTCGTTACAGTAAAAGGAAATGTGACTTGCTAAACATTTAGAATACAAAAATGAGTTTGATTTGAGGGTTTTCATAACCACACTTGGATGTTCTGACCACCAACACTCTGATAATCTGCCGCTATTTCAACTTTTCTGTTTTTGTTACTGTTAGAGTATTTTAATTATTACACAAGAGTTTTCTTAGCAGTCAGTATTTCCATGAATTTTATGGTTAGTCACAAAAATGTTTATATTGTGCATGCGATTTCATTTACTTGAAAACTTTGAACTCTACTCTGTTAATATGAAACATGACATTAAAATGAACCGAACTCATAATTCAGGTCAACGGGTTTTAAATTTGTATGTTTTATAGTGACGAAGCATATTAATGACAGGGATTAAATGTTGTATTATCAAAGGCTTCCGGTACTTATAAGAAACAATCACATTCTTAATTAGTTTTATTTTGCACTTGTAGCTTGCTGCCCTAGACTTGAACCCTGACGGTCAAGGCGGAGGAACTGGCAGTAAGTAACAACTTTAACTGTTTTTTTTTATTTATTTTTATTTATTTTTAATGAATATCACTTTTTACGAAGTCCTTCTTTTTAGCTTTTAAATTGAAAAAAAAATGTTTGCAAAATGAGTACAGATGCATTTTCTGCTGTGGGATGTTCATAGTAGAAAATGATGCAAACAAAGCAGTTTCCAACGTAAGGACAAGGAAAAAAGTACCAATTGCCGATACTTTTAGTACCAGTCTTTTGTGGAAATTAAATGCAGAAAAATTAAACTCCTAAAATCTGCATTTGTTGCACCTATATTAAAAAAAAGGGAAAAAAAGTTTGTTCAGCCTGTTTTTAGCTCCAGAAAGCCGCAGGTTGCAGTGGCCTGGACCAGAGTAACACACCTGAATCGGATGAACGGCTCAACACTGAGGAAATGCATTAATTTGATTCAGGTGTGCTGAAGCAGGAAGTACAAAGGGTCCAGTTTGGTAGCTCAGGAGGACTGAATGTAGGGTTAATCAAAATTTTTAAATCTTTTTCACACTTCTGTCGATCCCCAGATCGACAGAAGTGTGGAACATAACCTGAAATTCTTCACAGAAAATGCATATAGTCAGATTTTTTTCAGAGCATATCTGAAATATTCTAATGAAAATGCAGCTTGGGAAGCTGATTTTCCTCACTGCAGTGCTAGTTGATGCACTATTGGCTAGTGTTTCTCAAAGCATCCAATCCAGGAGCACTTTTTATTCCTTTTGGTGCTGATTGGCTGATGAGGAAGGCTGTAGGTGTTAGCTTCTGCAGTAGCTCCAAGATGGCGTGCACTGTGCGCATTACTGCATTTCAAGGCATAGTTGGTGTTTGAACTATTAAAATAAGCAGAAACTAATTGAGGTTTCAGAATGTATCGAATGGGATTCTTTTTAAAACAAAAGTAGTGATTTTGTTTTTTAAAGTGTCCCAGTGCTCACCAGTGTGTTCTCTCTACCCAGGACGCTACATTCCACCTCACTTGAGGAACAAAGATGCTGCAAAAAACGGTGAGTTTGTCTAATATTGTGCCCAGCCTCCGAGAAAAATCGTAACAAGTTTGATGTGCAAGTTCTGTTAATGAGAGAAGCCCATCAGAGCATGGTAAAAGCAAGCACAATTGAGAACAGATCAGAGGCGTTCAGCAGTATGTTTTAGTAACATATTGATCTTTACCTGTCGAGCCAAAGACACTAGTTGTCTTTTGTCAGGTTTAAAATGTACTGGGGAACCTTTCCATTGCACAGAACGAACAGAGGACGCCGTGCATAGTGCGTTTTCTTTCTGTGCTGGACGGGTTTTCGGTGCTCACAAAGTAGGTCAAGTGGTATCGTATATCAGCCTGAGCCTTCAGGTTTCACCCCAGACTGCTCCTACGTGTGAGGATGGGGCCAATTCACTTTAATTTTGCTCAGCTATTCAACAGAAACATTTTGTCCCTCGAACTTCAAGCTCTGGCTCATTCAGTCTCATGTGAAAGACGGTGCTAGCTGTTGGCAGCTCTGATAAAGCCTGAAATTGGGACTGTCATATTTTAAGATTAAAGCAAGCTAAAAGTCATGGTACTGTGTGGTTGCACACTTGACCCTTTTTCCCTTTTTTTTTTTTTTTTTTTTTTTTTTAAACCGTTTTTTTTTTTTCCACAGAAGAAATTTTTTTTTCGGTTGTAAAACAGGCGGTTATTTAA
>NW_015112805.1:379063-429236 GCF_001443285.1 Poecilia latipinna | reverse complement strand
TTTAAATCAGTGCAAAATTCTTGGTTCAGTGGGTGTTCACCTTTTTCCTTTTTTCCCTTTTTTTTTTTTTTTTTTTACACACTGTTTTTCTTATTCCACAGCAGGAAATTCTTATTCCGCTGGTAAACAGTGCGGTTATTCAGTGGCACCAGTAAATTTCTGTAAGTCCCTTATGTCTGCTTTTGCTGAGGGCAAATGGCATTTAGAGATGCATGAAATAACAATTTCACACACCAATAAAGTGAGTTTGATGGGAGGAAGGTTTAAAAACTATTAATTTAATATTAGAGATGCACCAATCCAGTACTGATGTCAATCCTGATGAGGAAGAAAAAAATGTGGTATCTGTGATGATGCACCTTTTCCATAAGGGCAGATCTACTCAGCCTAACTCTATGCTTTGTACTGAGTGACATCATGCTTTATGTATTCAACACTATATTAAGAATTCCTCTCTTGAACCATTTGAAAGGTTTGTTGCACTTTACCACATGTTTGACCAAGGTAGTCGGTTTCTTTACTATTTTCCATTTTCTGTTCTTCTAATTGCAGTGAGTGAACAAATTAAAGTTTTTTCACTTGCTTGTTTGACCAAGCAAGTTGGTGTGTTCAAGTGTTGCTGTACTGGTGTAGTTATAAAAAAAGAAGTAATTTGGTACATTTAAGTAAAATAAATAAAATTGTTTTAAGTCGGTACATTTTTCTGTACCAGGCGAAACTAAACCTCAAATATCGGTTTCAAAAGTAAAAAAGTGGATCGGTGCATCCCTTTAACTTGACTTAATTGTTGTGCTTCTCTTTGCTGAAATGCTTGCAGTTGAAGCTAATTCTAAGGCAAGATATTTGTCATTTAATTATTGGCTACCTTTTCCTTAGTCCTGGTTCATTTTTTTCCCTTTTTTTATGGACAATATGGATTCCCCTCCCCCTCCTCATACATATAAATATTGATGTTGTTTATCTCGCCTTCAATGGTCTCCAAGATGCCCCTAAGCAGTGCCCCCAACCATGGCAGGCTGACTGCCAGCCAGTGCAGGGAGCTAGCTGTCCTACAGGATGGGATGACTGTACCATGGGTAACTACTGTGCAAAGTCAAAGCCAACACTTAAAAACCTGCATGAGCCAGTACTCCCTGAGGGTGGGGGTGAGGAGTGGCAGATCTTAAAGCCTGCTTCCCTACTTTTTACTCAGGTTACCCAAGACTGGCCTCTCAAGAGCTTGCCTTTTACCATGCCTACAGTGGCGGCTGGCGAAACCGATGCGGTACACTTTGACCTCCGCTTGCATGCTGTCCCATCTACCTGATGGCACACTTTGACAGTGTGTGCAGCTAGCTGAAAGCCTTAGCACAGTTGCTAATGAGCGTGATGATGCTGCATGGCAGCGATGCATTGGGTTACCCTGCATCACCTGGGTGGCTGACGATTTACTCTGTAGGCAGTGAAAGGGATGCAGAGCTGGTTTGTTTAGTAGAATCTGGTTGAATCTCTGCTGCCATCAACCTGTGGAGTTGGACCCATTTTATTTAGCATAACTGCACCAGAATCCTGGATTCAGCTCAGCTCCAACACACCCGGGTTAAACAGATGGTTCAGGATTTTGTGTAACTTTCCAAAAGGAGGCAATTAAGTTGTTTGATTCATGTTTGTTGGAGCAGGAAAGCATCCAGAAGTTGCTATACAGAGGGAGCAGACCGGAGAGGCAGACCCCTGCTCCAGTAATACGGCCCCACCACCTTCTTCAAACTCAACAAAAAAATGGTGTTCAGTTCATTTGAACATCAATTTCTGCTGGTTTATGCAGCAAGAACGTTTCATTTGTGCCGCTTTCATATTAATGTTAAATTTTTCCAGCGGTCATCAAGGGTCAACACAAGATGCTTCATATTTACAAAATCAAATAAAATGTGTCTCGCAACTATGCTAACGTGTGCAGGGAACATTTTTTGTTTGCGTCATTGTAATTTTTAAGCTTAAAAAAAGGGGGGGGGTTGCAGGGATCAACCTGGTGATGGTTTGTGCAGCAAAATTATTTTGTAGCACAGCTGGTTGGTCACAGATTTCCTTGATTTCGTGAATGTTGGGAAGGTGGTTGACCTTTAACCTCTGGAAACATTAATATCCTTCCAGTTTTTTTTTAAATCCACTTCAAAAATCTGAACTAGAAAAAAATCTAATTGGTGTGTAACAAATCCTAGGTGGATAATTTATTTAGACACATTTTAGTTACTGATTGTTTCTGATTATTCCCATAAACTCTTAAGACTTTAAAAAAACATGATCGCTAATAGCTGCCTAATGTTTCAAACATTTTATGAATTTCTCAACCTGAACATTCAGTCAGCTTTGCCTTGAACACAGACTTCTTTGGCTCATCAGTGTCTGACCGGGCATTGTGATCGCTTGTGTTGGCCATCTCTGTTGTGCGCTTACTAAAAGGCTTGTCGTGTGCTTACTAATGGTTTCCACAATGGAGGTTTTTGTTGACTCCTGGGTCTAAAAGTATTTTATCTTCAACAAAAGACCTTGGAAGTCTGCCAAGATCCGTGTGGCTGTTCTGCTTTTGATATTTGGGCTGAGGACGTTTCGGCAGAACGCTTAGACTAACGGTCCTCGTTCACCGGCTTCAGACCTGAAGTGTGGCCACCAGCAGGAGCAGTGGCTACTGAAATTGGTGCTGCACAGTAATTTTTACTGTTATTAAACAATGGTGTCAAAGGGGCCTGTTTCTACCTGCCTGCTTTGGTATGTTGTCTGCAGTTCAGTTGTGATGGACCTAATTAAACCTGCTGTGTGTATTTGAAGTGTTAGCAACTGGATATAAAACCATTTCTAAACCTAGTTTTTCTTTTTCCTTTTTTTTTTTCTTTTTTTTTCTTTTTTTTTTTTTCTTCCCCCCTTTTAATGTGAAGATTCACCTGGGTGGGACGGAGGACGCACCAACGGATTTGTGAATGGTTTCCATGACAACCGTACAAATGGGGGTTTCGGAGGGCGTGGACCCCCTCGCAATGACAGAGGTGGGCGTGGCGCCTACCGTGGTAACAGGGGCCGAGGCTCGTTTAATCAACCATTGCAAAATACAGGTGGGGAATTCCTGTTCTCTTAAAAATCTAACTGTAGCCGAAGGTGTAGCGTAGCGTTAGCCGTAAGCCCTCACCCCACCCTTTTTTTAAAGTGTCTCTGTTTACATTCTCTTGATAGTAAGCATGCATTTTTAAACTTGCATCCCAGTCCGTTAGCTGTGAGGAAAGGTCAGGAGTGACATAAATTGACGGTTTAACAGGACTTTTGCTTTAAGGAAAACACACAGCTCCAGCCTTGGTAAGCAGCAGACATCTCTGGATGTCTGACAGCTGATTGTGCCAGAACAGTTTCAGAGTTTGTCAGTGATGGCGTTTCGTTTCCCCCGTCGCAGGGTTTGGAGGCTACGAAAACAAAGACGGAGGCTGGGGAGGAGCCCCTAGAGACGCCGCCTACAACAGCTTTGGAGGACGCAACGATCGGTCCAAGTCTGCGTTCTTCAACGACCGTGGGTCTGGCTCCAGAGGAAGGTGTGTGTGACGCTAACTTACAGCAACCCTGAAATATGTGAAGCGTTCAGAGCATCAGAGGTTTTATCTTCAGTTTTACATCTAGGTGTCATTTGTGCAGAAAAACCCTTCCAAACAAGTTACTGATGCTAAATTTCATTATAACTTGGGGCTGAAACAAGTAATCGAGATGAATCAATTATTGAAATGTAGTAATTGCTAGCTGGCGTATACGGACTCTCAAATACCACATTTGTTGAAAGAACAGCAGTAATTAAGCCAACACTGAACAAAAATGTATATATTTTGGATTTAAGATGAAAAACCTTGTCTGTAAATATTACCTTCACGTGGAAGTTCTAGCTTCATTTGGTTCAAATTCTGTCATTAAACGAAACTTAAGAACCTTTTCCATCCCATTATTAACTGGTTAATCAATCAGGATAATCTGCATCTACTACTTTGCTTTAGCTGCAGATGCATGCTTTTACAATTGATCAAGCATATGCTAAAGGAAAAGTTAACACATTTTAGGCATGAAAGTTTTTTTTAAAAAGTAATTTTACAACTCTGATGTATTTTTGCAGTTTCAAATTTAAGTGGTTAAATGGTTTGTTTGAGCCGATTGTCAGTATAATCTATAAAATACTCGCTTTCTAAAAGGATGGTTTTCTGCAGCAGCATTATATCGCCACATGTAAACAGAACATTTGCATCTGTTTCCAGATACGAGCGTGGGGGGTTCGGTGGTGGTGGGAACAGCCGCTGGGTGGAGGAGTCCAGAGGAGAAGACGACTGGTCCAAGCCTACTGCACCCAATGAGCGTCTGGAACAGTAAGCGACATTAAGCTGGTTGGGAATTATCTGCCTGTATGTTACAATCAGACTAATCCTAACTGTATCCTGTCTGCAGCGAGCTTTTCTCTGGAAGCAACACGGGGATAAACTTTGAGAAATATGACGATATTCCCGTGGAGGCGACTGGATCGAACTGCCCACCACACATCGAGAGTGTGGGTGTCCCTCACCGTCTCTGTTCCTGTTTTTAGACAGAGCCTGATGACTAATGACTGTTTCATTGTGCAGTTTCATGATGTGGACATGGGGGAGATCATCATGGGGAACATCAACCTGACCCGCTACACCCGGCCCACTCCGGTCCAGAAGCACGCCATTCCCATCATTAAGATTAAGAGAGACCTGATGGCCTGCGCCCAGACGGGTTAGTGTCCCTCATCCCAAATGGCTTAGCGTTTAGTGTGACTGGTTAGCGTCTCTGGTGTTCCTTACAGACAGTTAAAGTAAAGTTTGTTGTCTTAAGATGGTTAGTGGTTTTTGTTTAGATCTTTATTTAATAGAGCCCATGTGTGTTTCAGGTTCTGGTAAAACCGCTGCTTTCCTGTTGCCGGTTCTGAGTCAGATCTACACAGACGGGCCAGGAGATACTCTGCAAGCCTCAAAGAGCAGTGGACAGGTAAAAACAACAGTCCATAAAGTTGTAATCATTCCACACGGTGTTGGGTTGGTCCTGAGTTTTCCTCCAACCTCCAGGAGAATGGACGGTACGGCCGTCGTAAGCAGTACCCCATCTCCCTCATTCTGGCTCCAACCAGAGAACTGGCTCTGCAGATCTACGATGAGGCCAGGAAGGTGAGTTTGTAGCTAACAAATAGTTCTTCGGTTCTTCTTTTTCACTGCCGTGTGAAATCACAAGACCTCCTGTTGGTTCCTGGTGTCCAGTTCGCCTACCGCTCCCACGTGCGTCCCTGTGTGGTGTACGGCGGCGCCGACATCGGCCAACAGATCCGGGACCTGGAAAGAGGCTGCCATCTACTGGTGGCCACACCGGGACGTTTGGTGGACATGATGGAGAGAGGCAAGATTGGTCTGGACCATTGCAAGTTAGTATCCGACTCACTGGAATGTCAAAAGATCAAACGTTTGAATTCAAAGGTTTGACACCAGGATCTATTGGTGACTAAATGTTGAATCGTGTCTGCAGCTACCTGGTTCTGGACGAGGCTGACCGCATGTTGGACATGGGCTTTGAGCCGCAGATCAGACGCATCGTGGAGCAGGACACGATGCCGCCCAAGGGCATCCGCCAGACCATGATGTTCAGCGCCACCTTCCCCAAAGAGATCCAGGTATGTTTTCATGACGGCGGCCTTACAGTGTCGCTTTGGCGGTGCGTTCAATGACTCTGGTCATCTCATTGTTGGCTGCTGTTGATCTCAGATCCTTGCTCGTGACTTCCTGGAGGACTACATCTTCCTGGCAGTGGGGCGCGTCGGTTCCACATCAGAGAACATCACGCAGAAGGTTGTCTGGGTAGAAGACAACGACAAGAGGTCTTTCCTTCTGGATCTGCTCAATGCCACAGGTAAAAAAAATGTTTTTTTCTTCATTTAACAAATGAAAATGGTTGCATCTCATTCTGTTCAAGTCTGCAATGCTAAGCTAATGTCAGCCTCTGGCTACAAGGGCTAAGGATATTTCAGTACAGGATTTCCCCCAGAAAGTTTGCTAAACCTGGTGGTTGGGGAGCTAAGTCAGTCTCATTAAGTTCCTGTTGTGTTTTTGAGTTAAAAAGTCAACAATAAATTTGAAAATATCACTTGATGATTATGTATTATTGAAATACTACTGCTTGAATATTGGCTATAAAGTCTTACAAAATGCAAACATAAAAACAAAACCTAAAATAAATAAGCGGTGCTTATACTGGTGGATGCCCAAGTAAAGCCTGGTGGCCCGCCAGGCTTATAATACATTGGGGGAAACCCTGCAATAGGAACATGACCAGCCTACAGAAAGCTTCGCCTCATACCAGAGTCATGTAACTTTATTCATATTCCTAGGAATTTGATTCAGTGTTTTGTCTTATGCGTAGAAATGCAATCTAAACTGAATTGAACTGGGTTGGTTGTGTAGCTCTGATACTAATGAAGAACTTATTTAGCACCTCCAGATGTTGTTTTAAGGCCTGCATGCCTGGCTATGGGGGAGGAGGAAAGTTGGCCTGTTTTCTTGGCACTGAAGTGAATGCTAAGATGACTAATTGTCAAAGTTTTTTTTTTTTTTTTTTTTTTTACTGGCCTGCATAATTAAATATCTGAATTTTAACCCAATAATCAGACACATAGCAGACATTATGAAACTATTAAAGTAATCTTGGGGATTTTTGATGATCGGTAAAATTAAAAGAACTCCAATACCTGTTTCAGTAAAGAGGCATTTATCACCAGGGCTTTATAATCTTCCTGTTGCGTCCTCGGTGATGTCTTCAGTTCCTGCTTCTGTAAAACACGTTCAGGTTATATTTCCGTACTTGCTGCATGCGTGTGGATTCTTAGCATTTCAAAGCCCCCTCATGTGGCTTCCTCATGGCTCCCCAGGTAAAGACTCCCTGACTCTGGTGTTTGTGGAAACAAAGAAAGGAGCCGACGCTCTGGAAGACTTCCTGTACCGCGAGGGCTACGCCTGCACCAGCATCCATGGAGACAGATCTCAGAGGGACAGAGAGGAAGCTCTGCACCAGTTCCGCTCTGGACGCTGCCCAATCCTGGTGGCTACAGCTGTAGGTTACCCATAGTTGCGTTATATTTCTCTAAATGTAATCATTCCTGAGTTGTTTTGCCAAAAAGCCGTTGCTGTTGCATGCTTCCTGCTTGACTTTGAGCTTGTAAGGACACTGAGCCAACTGAGGAACACCAAATAAATGTCCGTCCTTCTGTCCAGGTGGCTGCTCGAGGTCTGGACATCAGCAACGTGAAGCACGTGATTAACTTCGATCTGCCCAGCGACATTGAGGAGTACGTTCACCGTATCGGCCGTACGGGACGTGTGGGCAACCTTGGTACGATCCCGCTCAGTAGCTTAAAATGATCTCTTTGCTTTAAAGAACGGCGGCGTAACATAACTTGTGGACTCTTGCTCAGGTCTGGCCACGTCGTTCTTTAACGACAAAAACAGCAACATAACCAAAGATTTGCTGGACATCCTGGTTGAGGCCAAGCAGGAGGTTCCTTCCTGGCTGGAGAGCCTGGCCTACGAGCACCAGCACAAGAGCACCAGCCGCGGACGTTCCAAGAGGTAACGCCCCAGTATCTGGTCCCATGTCAATTCTTCCAGTAAGAGGTCAAAATGAAAATAATTCATAGAAAATCAGACAAAAGAAGCATTTTTCCAAATCTGTTTATTCGGTGTATAAAACTGAAACTATGAAACTTCAGCAAAACTGCAGGTGTGTCTGTATTTTTTGGTTCAAACTAGTTTGTTCTTCGTTCAGTTCAGTGCATAAAGTACCCAGAGGTTTTACTCAAGAGTAGTGCAACTTCAAAATAAATTTGCTCTAAAGTAATAAGTACCATGTAGTAAAAATGCGTTTCCTAAAAGCTGCTAAACTGGTTGTCTCTGTTCTCATGTTCAGACGGGCTAAATCTGTTGTCAGTCTGGTTCCTGTGTGCAAACACTTACTGGTTTCTCTCCTGCAGGTTCTCTGGTGGTTTTGGAGCCAGAGACTACCGCCAGGCATCGGGTGGCTCCGGAGGCTTCAACAGCAACCGCTCAGGACGCAATGCTGGCGGTCACGGAGGAAACCGTGGCTTTGGTGGAGGTACACAAGCTAATGTGGCTCAGCTTTTAAAGGGGCAGCATCATGTATAATCAAAAAAAAAAAATTCTGTTCCCTCAAAAACATGGCTAGTATTGCCATGATTCTTTCATTCTTTTGCCCTTTAATCACCCATGGCAACCATTCAGCTGTTCAAAATGCCTGGGTGGACATTGCTAATTATTTCTGGCTAGTCTGAAGGAGCTAACACCGAGTGGAACTGTGCATCCACTGAACTTATCCCAGCCGCTACACAGAACAACGCTGGTAAAAACATTAAAGGGTTCATAGAGGAGCAAAGTTGTGCTGATTCTTGAAGACGGAGTTTCACAAAGAGCAGGAGCTTCTTGCAGAGACGGAGGTCCAATTTTGAGGCGTTAAGTTATATTTACTTCATATTTATATCAAATAAATATAGTTGACATAAATAGCATTTTTATAATATCAAAAGTTACTCGACTGTGTTATAAAATGCCTCTATGTGCCTGGAAAATACATAAAGCTGCCCCTTTAAAGTGTTTTTGTGCCGTCATGACTTTCACCTTTCTGTTTCCCAAACTAGTCGTTTCCTCTGACCTGTCCTGACTTTCTCCTCCCAGGTGGCTTCGGCGGCAACTTCTACAGCGACGGCTACGGCGGAAATTACAACCACTCTGGTAGCGTAGATTGGTGGGGGAACTAAACACCATAGGAACAGGTTGTCATGCCAACCTGCTGGAAACCACATGTTAACCTAAGCCAGACCATAACAAACCCTCCCTGTGTAGCTCCACTGACAGACAGTACATTACAACCCCAGTTCTCTGCCACCGGCTTCTTTCCCCTCGAAAGGAAGCGCAGCACGACGCAAAGAAAATCACCAGCACGTGCCGACCGCCAGGGGGCGCCGCAGAGATTTTGCACACCACAGAACGAGCATGGATGCTTACATGCACTGTCCGACCGCAACCTCGGACTTTTCATTGTTCAAAAAAAAGTATTTTTGTTCTCACTGCGGGGTCCGCTACCCCGCAAACCGGGTAACCTGAGGATTATTTGTATGTTGATGTACTGTGCCTTTTTGAATTTAACCAGGAAATATATGTTATTTCACCAGATGAACATGGCCAAGAGCTCAAAATTAGTTTTAAAGATTTAGTTTGGGGAAAAAAAATAGTCGTTAAAAAAAAAAAAAAGAAAAAAAAAGAAACTAGAAAAGTTGAAATAAGCTTGGACTTAAACCTTGGCAAACTCTTGGGTGTTGTGGCTCTTGGAGTCATGATTCCATTTGAACCTCAAATTTCTAACATCATGTAGCCTTTTTCTATTGTCAAACAGCTAATGGAGCCATTAGTTTCTCTAAAACTGGGCCACTGTGTGAAGCCGCCGTTTTAATCTGAAGGGGGACAAAGTTCCATTAGTGTTTTCTCTCTCTCTTTTTTTTTTCTGCTCACTCTATCCTGGACAGGCTCTGTTTAGGGACATGGTCGTCTTTTTCTTTCTTTTTTTTTTTTATTTAGCCATTCCTGACGTAATCTTAAGAAACACAGCAGTCGTTAAGCTCAGTGCCAACAGTCGCTGAGGTACAAAAACCAAGAAACCAATGCTGGAACTCCACGCTTTCCGATACATGTTACGGCAGCTAGTCTGTTACCAAGCGCTAGCTACTTTAAAAAAAAAAAAAAGAAAACTGAACGGTGGTTTTTGTTGCTTTTTACTTGAGACGTTCTTGGAGCAGGCGTATGCAAATTACTTTTGGAAAAACCCCAGTCAGGTTTTTGTGAATCGTTTCTCTACAAAAAAAAAGGTGTATCGAAGCAATGCCTGCCATCTTGAAAGTGAAGTTCAAAATGGCTGCACAAAAGGACCACAACATTGGGTATTTTACGCTTGCAAGTGTTTTTGTTTTTTGGTCAAGGGAGAAAGGACACGTGAACTTGAGTCGCAGGCTTAACTTAATTACTAACATTTTTCTCTTTTTCAAGCTGCGTTGGAGGCGTGGTTCATCGTTAGGAGACGGGACATTGGAGTAATCACTGAGGTTTTCAAATAACCAGTGGGAAAAATGGGTGGGTGGGGGTGGTCTACGTTGGGGAGCAGCACTCCAACCACACGGGGTGGGGTGGGTGGGTGAGGGTGCGGGGCGAGACTTTTTTCAGTGCACCGCCGTTTGGTTTACACACAAAACTGAAGGTGGCCAAAGATCGGAAGGTGTCCTACCTTCTGTACGGAACATTTAAGTAGTATCAGGAAATAAAAAAAATAATTCGGAGCAGCTTTTCCTCTGGAAGAGGAGCAGGAGTCGGATACGGAATGCTCCCCAGTCCTCATCAGGTGTGATGTGCCTTGAAACCTTTAATTTTTTCTTTTCTTTAAATCTGAAAAGCGGATGCACTGACAGTATTGAGAGATTGAATGGTGCTACTTGATATGTGTGTAGGCCCTCGTACATCGAGCCCATCGAGTTTTACTAAAGTTGTTTTATTGCACATCTAGAGTTTTATATAGATGTCTCTGATATGTGTCCTTAAGCTTCCAAATATTGTGTGTGAGGAGTTTGTGGAGAGAGAGAGAGGGGGGAGACCCACAAAAAAACGCAGCTTGTTTACAAAGGGGGAAGGGTTCTCAACGTTGAAATCCAGGATTTATTTGGGACCAGGGGGATTTAGCAGTCTGGGGGGGAATTTAGCCATTTGCACAGATTTCTAGATTCTACTTTTGCTGCTAGTTTTGTGTAATTTATTAAGCATTTTTGACAAATATTTATTTTTGTAAGCCTCTAAGTGATTCTTTGAAAGTTTCAGAAACTTGACCAAAAGACAGTACAAAAAACACTGGCACTTGAATGTTGAATGTCACCTGTATGCGTGAAATTTATATATTTCGGGGTAGTGTGAGCTTTTTAAATGTATACGATCCATTGGACTCAGTTTCTAATATCCACAGCTGTTTCAGAGGCCTCCACATGGCCAGCCATCTATTAGAATTTCCCAATTGGTCATCAAAATTCAAAGTGGATTTGAGCAAACATGCCAAGGTTTGGTGTAAAGCTTTCAAAAGAGCAAATAAATTTCCTAAGCATATCAGTGCAGAAGTGTTCAGATTCTCCAACTGTGTGCATTAATCCTTTAGTCTAATTTGACCTGATTGTTTTATTTTTTTTTTCTAGTCAATGTCTGGCACATGGCAATCCTTAAAGAAACAAACATGTGGTTTATTCTCCTTGTTGTATTTTTGCATATATGATGCCTCTCGAGTTCTCCGTGGCTGTGGAACAGGTCTTCAGCTCTGAATCTCGAGCAGAACCTGAGACTTGTTGCTCAATCTTTAGAGAAACCCCAGAGCTGTTTAGATGTAGACTTTGCTTTTCTGTGTTAGCCTCTAGGCTGCTGCACTGCATGGAGGAGGGGGGGAGTACTCAGCTGTGCAACAAATGTAAGATTTTACCAAAATAAAATGTTTGAATGCAAAAAGTTTGTTGAAAAATCAAGCATGTTTTCTGAGAAGTTGTTTACTGTAGATGATGCTGAGAAGACTTGTAGCAAGCGGCCTGCTGCTATGTGGCACCTGGCAGATGGGCGGCGAAAATCAGTTTGTGATGGATTGGATGAGCTTCATTTGTTTTGATGAGGAAAAATGCATAAAGATTTCATTTGTACTTTCAACTGTGTCATTTTTGTATTTTTCCTTAAGTTGATCGGCTTCATTTTTGCACAGTACCGTGTGTGAGCACATAACGCGGTCTGCAGCGGACACATCACAAGTCTGTTGCAAATGTGTCCAAATCTTTAATATTCCGCTGATGTTAAAACACAATTTTGCAATTGCGTCTCCATTAAATAAGGACTAAATTAAAATCACGTGAACGAGTTTAAACGCCATAAGTCATGGCCACTTTACTCATTTCAATTGGATCCATTTGCATTTCAGCATTTGTGATGTTTGTCAGTGGAGGCTTCATTAGAAGTTAATATTGATGCTCTGAGACCATTTTCATGTAGTATAATGGTGAAATACCTCAAGAGCACATTTTCAAAGAAACTTTAAATTCTAATCAACATTTAACCCTGAACTGGAAAACATTTTACATATTCAAAATAAAGTAAATTGGTCCCTCAAAAACGGGACTAATTCAGACCAAAGCACCAAACTGAAAACTTTTCAGTTTTTGGTAAAAACTGAGAAAAGAAAAACAAAATGGAAATTCAGCTTGTTTTAATTTATTATGCAATTAATTCATGTATTGCTTAATGCCACAAGGCCACATGTAGACCCTGAAACTCTAAACCGAACAAATGTAAAGTATTTGCTTTTGGAAAGTAAAGTTTAAAACGATCAGGAGGTTCAGCAAACAGGACGTCCCGATTCAACTAGAACCCCGTTACCTCGACTCTAACGTCAAACCTGAGTTCAGACTTCCGAGGTAACCTGAACGCATCGTAAGACTTCAAGGTGAGAGGCTAAGCTGGACCTACGTGTGTGTGTCCCATCACACACACACACACACACACACAGTGAGCAGCGTTTCATGTGTCCCAGTAACAGTTGTTAGTCATGTTGAACTGTTAGCAAAGAAGCTGAGGAAAACCTAAAGGAAGTGGTATTCTGCAGGAAGTACAAATATGGAAGTTTATCCCTCCACTACTGCCAGAGAGCTGAATCTAATTTGACCCATTTATATGGAGTTTGTCATTCCAGGTGTGCAGTTGAAATAAATACATTTGAAATGAGACTAAACCTGACGAGTAACTTCTCAGCAAGATTTTTGATTGTCAATAGTTGAATATAGATCTAAAGTTCAAGTTCCACTGGCAGATTTTTTTCATGCAACATGTTTTAAGTGAAAAAATCTGCCATGGATGAAATCGGTGCCTTTCATCTATATTAAGCTTCTATAATCATTTCAAACCTGCTCCTGTATATTGCAGGAAGGTTCAGTCTGCTCCGGACTCTTGTCGGTGCATCTGGAGCAGGAAAAACGCAAACCAGTGGATTAATATTCCAGTTGAATGAAAAGCATGTTTTAGCCCACTTTTTGGACTTTTTTTTTTTTTTGCTCACTCTGTGGAGGTCACACTGGCTTTTGTCTGCTGAGCAGGTTTCGTAACGGCTCTGTTTGTGACGCCCACTTCGTATAATTTGTGTGTCATGTTGTGAAAAGCAGGTTATGGAGCCATTAAAGTTGGGTGAAGTTAGAGAGCTCCACCGCTTATCTGTTTAATAAATTGTATTGATCGCCTGTTTGATCAGATCACTGTGTGGACTTCGCCAATAAACCACTAAAACAGAAGCAGTTTGAAGTTTTACCTCTAAACTTCATGGTGTGTGTGTGTGTGCATTTGTTTGTAATACCTTGTGGGGACGATTTTCCTGACATATACTACGTTGTGGGGACCGGAGCCTGGTCCCCACAAGGGAAAACCCTGTTTTTGGGTCAGGGGTCAGAGTTTGGACTAAGGTATGAATTGAGTTTTGGTTAGGGTTAGGAAAAGGGTAAAGGTTAGGTTTAGGCTGTAGAAATGAATGGAAGTCAATGGAAAGTCCCCACAAAGATAGCAACACAAACATGTGTGTGCGTTAAGTTACATCTGTGACTCTGTGCTTCCATATAAGAGCTCTTTACTTGTGTAATCCCACCAACCGGCCGTCTCCAACCCCATCCCTCCTTCTATCACTCCATCCAGGGGATTTGACGGCCATTAAGCGATAGCTTTTTGGTGTGTTTGTGTGTCCCATCACACACACACACACACACACACAGTGAGCAGTGTTTGATGTAAAGGCTCTGCTCCACTTGCCTGGTGGTGCTGCAGAATGTGGACTGACATGGGACGGACAGGATGAACACATGCATGCGGATCTGGATAGGGAGCTTTGACACACATGGATGCAGCTCTCCAGAAAGGGCTACAGGTATTTCTTCCCCGCCCCACCCGCCTCACTTCCATTTTCTCCGGTTGCGTCTCTCCCTGCTGATGATTTCATGAGATATTTGTACGATTCGTTAACAGCTGGTGCTGGTGTTTGTGCGTCTCCAGACCTCCATTAATCCTGGCATGTTCCAGATGAGAGACGGCAGGAATGACTTCCTTCACTTTCACCGGTCAGTTCCAGCTTCACATCTGATGGAGTCGCTTCTCTGTGTGACCGTTTCGTTCTGTCGAATGGCAACAGACTCAAGCACACGTTAACCGGAACGTGTTAATATGAATTTTTTTTTTTTTTATAGCATCAGCATAATCTCAGAACAAAAAACAAAAATTAACCAAGAGCTAATTGTTTTTAAGAAATGGGGCCAGTGTGGTTAAACCTGTACAAGTAAAGTTTATTAGTCAGTTTATTAACGGAAAATTTCAGACATTCAATGTGCTTTACATGATGAAAATATAATACACTAACCATTTATGAAACAAGCAATAAACATTACATTTTGTCAAATGCCTTTATCAAAAAATCATGAACCAAAAGTACATCTAATATAGCAGGTGAGGTTTTGATTTAAAGGAGCTCGGTGTTTCAGCTGTTTTACAGTTTTCTGGAAGTTTGTTCCAGATTTGTGGTGAATAGAAACTGAATGCTGCTTCTCCTTGTTTGGTTCTGGTTCTGGATGCCGATCTGAGAGGTCTGGAAGTTTGATGTGCTGTGGTCTAAGATGTTCAGTGATTTATTAACTAACAATATTTTAAAGTCTATTCTCTGAGTCTGATTTTTTAGTCAGACCTGTGAAGACGCTGTTGCAGTCATCAATGTGACTAGAGGTAAACATATGACTGAGTTTCTCTAGGTCTTACTGAGACATTCGTCCTCTATTCAGGTGATAGAAGGCCAAGTTTGTAACTGTCTTTATGTGTTTCTGAAGGTTCAGGTCAGAGTCCATCACTACCCCAGATGTTTGGCCTGATCTCTTGTTTCTAGCTTTGTGCCCACATGACTCCACAGATCCTCTTTAGGTCCAAAGATAATAACTTTACTTTTGTTTCTGTTCAACTGAAGAAAGTTGATCCACACATTGATCTGTTCTAAGAATCTGTTGAGAAGAATCTAATCTAGAGCAGATCCCCAGTTGGAGATCATCCAGATGGACTCCAGCAGGTCTGGTTTTCAATAGGTTCTGGATCTGGGGTTGGGGTGGCCATAGAGGAACTTTGAGTTGTGTTTTTTTGCATCCTGATATCATGGAAAAAGTAGCTCTAGATTGGATCAAATTCTTATTTACTTTCTGGTATTTCAGGGAGCCATGCAGTCTAGCAAGGTTAGCCTTTGGAAGTCTCCTCCTCACTCTTCCATGTTTTCTTCATTTATTGATATCGTTTTTCATCTGTTCTTGAATTTCCTCCGTTAGGGTATGATGCGTTGTTTTGTAGACCTTGGAGCCTGCTTCATGCTGTCAGGGCCTGATTCGAATGCAACAAAGTGAACTTTTCAGTAAATGTATGAGGATAGACATGGGTCCACTTACTATAAAAACAAATGGAACATTTAGCATTGTGAGAAAATTATGTGGGTAAAAAAAAAATCTCACAATTGGCCTTCAGGCGACACCTCTGATTTACACTGAATTTTGACTATCAGAGTAAAGGGGCTTGAATACATTTGGATGCTACACTTTTTAGATTTTATCCAGCTGTCCTAACGGAGCGTCTGCAGGGATTCGGCCTCACTGCCCTGTCTCACCCGTTGCCTTTCAGTCTCTGTGCTGTGCCTGCTGCCTCAGTCGGCGTTGGCGCGGTGGGCGTGCGTCCGGGCCTGCCCGCCGTCCTGCTCCTGCACGCAGGAGAAGAGCTGCAGCGTGCTGTGCGACCGCGCCGGCCTGGCCGAGCTGCCCAGAGAGTTCCCTTGTGAGGCGTCCGCCATCAACCTGGAGAAGAACCGGCTCAAGTTCCTGTCAGAGCGGGCCTTCGGGACCCTGCCCTCGCTCAAGTCTCTGTCTCTGGACCACAACAACATCTCCTTCATCACCCCGGGAGCTTTCAAGGTTTCCTTTTCAGTCGTATTTTAACCATATCTTAATGAGCAACCCGTTTCCAGCCAGACGGCTGGGTTTTAAATGTAATTCAATGTGATGAGAATTTATAGAAAAAGTAGCAGAGGTCCCTGATTGTTGCCCCTTAACCTCGATTGTTGCTCTGCAAGTTTACAGGTACAAAGACTTCACTTAGAATCTATGAAGAACCTAAAACCTCATCTTTTTGTATAATTTCTATCAAGAAGTTGTGTAAAATTCCCCATGTATCATTTCTGCAGCTGTTTCATCCTGGAGTCCAGGTTCCTCCAGGCTGTTCCAGACAACTAATGAACATGGTCATTTATATCTTTTGGGTTTCCTTCCAGACGCTTCTCCCAGTATTTTCCTGGAGTTCTGGTCCATTCCTCCTGTCTGTAGCCTGCCTCACTAAGGCGCCTTTTCAGATCTGATAACAACTCGGACTGAGGTCAGGACTTTGTGATGATTGAATCAACACAGTGACTGCATGACCAGTTTGAATGTTTAGGGTCATTGTCCATTTGGAAGACCAATCTGTGGCCCAAGCTTTTACTTCCTGGCTGATGTCTATAGATGTTCCTCTAATGTTTCCACATAATTGTCTTTCCTATTTTATGAAGCAAACCAGTTCCTCCTGCAGCAAAACATACACTACCAGCTGGGACGGTACAAGAACGTAACAATGGTCCTTATACCCAAACAGTTCCACTTTAGTTTCATCAGAGTACAGTCCATCCCTCCAGAAATGAAGATCTTTGTCACTACAGTGTTCATCTGCAAACTATAATCAGGCTTAGAGTAACGACTTCCTCCTTGCTGAATGGCTTTTCAACTAACGCAGTACAGGACAGTTTAACTGTGGATACTATCATTGCCATACCAGCTTCAGCCAGCATCTTCATGAGGTCTTTGGCTTTTGTTCTGGACTCAATCTGAACATTTCGGAACAGAACCAGTTCATCTCTGGCACCCAGAACCCGTCACTGTCCTGAGCATCATGACGGTTGGCGTTCCCATCGTGTTCATACTCAATAAAAATGTTTGAACAGATGAGCGCGGCCCCTTCAAGGAGCAGTAAATTATTCCCAAGGATGAACCAGTCTGGTGCGGCTTCCTGATATCTTGGCTGCTTCCTGCTGAGCTTCCCAACGGGTCAAACCAGGAAGCAGGAGAGAGTCCAATTAACTAAGCTGGGACAGTTCACCTCTCAGGAGTTTGTGGAAGGAAGCCCAAAAGTCATACATCTTAAGGCAGTTATCCCTGATACTGACCAAATGCATGTAAGCTTTTGAATTACAGGAAAAATATTTTTAAAAATGTCTAAAAAGAATTTCTCACCAACTTTCTGGCACTGAGCAAATAGAAGTAATTTTGGTAATTCTAACTAAAGTAAATCAAGAAAAGTTTGGTCCGACTTAACTTCAGACTGAGAGAAAAATGTGTTTGTGTCCTTTTACTCAGTGGTTTCTGCTGTAGCTAAGAAACTACTGAATCTAAACAGCAGCAGCTCCTAAAAACCTGTGTCTTCCAGGGCCTCTCGAACCTGCTGGAGCTGAAAATGGCCCACAACGAGTACATCAGCTACCTTCACACCCGGACGTTCACGGGGCTGAAGAAGCTGCTGCGGCTGGACCTGTCCGACTGCAACCTCTTCAGCATCCCCGACCGCATCTTCATCGAGCAGACCGCCATGACGGAGCTGCTGTGCTTCCAGAACAACTTCCGCAGGATCCCAGGGGCCATCCGGGGCATGGAGAACCTGACGCACATCTACCTGGAGAGGAACAAGATCGAGGCGGTGGCCTACAACTCGCTGCAGGGCCTGGGGAGCCTCAGGTGAGAAACGCCTGCAGGCTTCCTTTCCCTTCCTACGGGCGTCTGAATGAAACGGGCGACATGTTTCATTCAGGTAGAATGCTGTTTGTAAAAGAAAAGAAATCCATGTTTCATGTTCCATCCAATACAACGTCGTTCACTGCTTTATACTGATCTGTCACAAGAAATCCACATAAAAAGCCACACTGAAGGTTGTGATGTGAAAGTAGGTTGGGTGAGGATGTTACCTTAGCAACCCTATTTTGCCACATCACCTTGAACACCAGAGTACTGTTAGTAAATGAAATGCAGCTGTGAAACACTTGGCAGCAACTAAAACATTTCATAAGAAATTAGAGAGTTTGTTTCATGTTCCAGTATGGAAGTGAGGCTTAAACCCCCAAACATGCAGATTGTTGAACCACAAATACGATTGTTAAATTTTGTAGTGGGAAGATTATTGATCCACAGACACCAACGTGTCCATTGTTCTCCTTCCTCTTCGTCTCAGGTACCTGAACCTTCAGGAGAACCGCATCAATGTCATCCATGACAACGCTTTCCAGGACCTGGTGCGGCTGGAGAACTTCTACCTCAACGACAACCTGCTGTCCAACATGCCCCGGCTCGCCTTCAGGGGGCTCAGCCGCCTCAAGATGCTCAACCTCGGGGGCAACCAGCTGATCAACGTGTCCAAGACGTGGTTCGGTGACATGGCGGAGCTGGAGGTCCTGTACTTGGACCGGAACCAGCTGCTGAACATCGAGGAGGGCGCCTTCGAGAACCTGACCAGCCTGATCACGCTCCACCTCAACAGCAACAACCTGACCACGCTGCCCCTCAGCGTTTTCCAGCCCATCTACTTCCTGGGTCACCTGTACCTCTTCAAAAACCCCTGGGAGTGCGACTGTGGCCTGGACTGGCTCAAGCAGTGGATGGAGAGCTACAAGCTGGTGCGGGACATCCCGTGCGCCTCGCCGTCCTCCGTGGCGGGCCTGGACCTCAGCCAGGTGGTGTTCCCCACGGCGAACGGCACATGCGTCGACCCCGCCGAGCTCAACCTGACCACGGCGTCCTCGGAGGTGCAGCCCACCACGGAGAACCGCTTCAACAGCCTCATCTCCAAGCTGCTGCAGCAGGAGCTCAGGGAGGAGATGGGGAACGGGACCGAGAGCGTGCGCAACGCGACGCTGCCGGAGCCGGAGGAGGGCCAGCTGTCGGCGGGCGTCGGAGGCCGGGGGACGCAGGCCGTTCAGTCACTGCTCTGCTTCACCGTGACGTGGCTCTTCTGTGGTTTATTCCACCTGTCACATGCTAGTCTCTGTCTTCGCTGTACGTGAAGATGAGGACTCTAGCGCCGAGAGTTTTCATATCGCTTCTGAGTTAAAATTTGCTTTTATTTCTCCCAGGAGGTCCGAAGGCTTGTTGCCCATTGTAAGAGCCTCTGAGTTGGTTTTTGGACGTTCCTCAAGCCGTAGAACGTGTAGCACGTGGAATATGACCTGGCAAGCACTGTTTCTACGGGAACTGAAATCCTTGCGCTCAATATACTGGACTTCATGTTTTATGGGGTAGTTTCAAAAAAGTATTTACCCTCTTATAGAGTTCTTCTCTTTTTGTGTATCTGTCACATGAAGCCCTCCCTGATGCCCGACGCTCAGGAAAAGCCAGGCAGTTGTCACGGTAGAGACTATGGTGTTCCGTCAGACCGTCAGTTCCAGAAATCACAAAAAAAAAAAAAACAATTGTAAAAACGGACACAAGGTCCATTACCACCTCTTTTAGGACAGCAGGAGGATTAAATGTTGGAGATAAAAGTTAAACTGAGTAAAAACAAAATGTTTTAATAAAAGAGAAAAATGTCTTCAGGCTTCATGTGAATAAGTAATTGCCCCATAAGCAATAAGGGGGGCATTTAATAATGATGGCAATGCCATCAAGTGTTTGCAATACCTGGCAAAATTGTAGTAATTCAGCCAGATTCTAGAGTTTTCGACCAATAATGGCCTATTTAAAGGGGCAGTACCATGTCATTTCCAGGCATATAGTGCTATTTTATAAATGTTACCTTTAGTCATTATTTTATCACATATAACTTAAAAGGAATCTTTCCTCCTAATTTAAAGACTTGAAACTGGGCCTCTGTCACTTGAAAAACTCCTCCTCTTCCTGAAACTTTGCCTTCAGCAAGTCATCACAACATGGCTCCTCGATTAACCCTTTATTATTATTTATTAACATTTTTACCAGTGATACACTGAGTAGTAGCTCCTGTAATGAGGTGAGCAGATATGCAATTCCACCAGGTGTTTGCTAATTGCTGCTGGCTAGTCTGAAGGTGTTGCTCTGTGAGGCAGAAGCTCAGAAACTGCAGCTCAGAGGAGGAGCTTCGTCCTTGAAGGCGGAGCTAGATCCACTCAGGAGTTTTGCACAGCTAAATAGTTGCCATGGAGATTAAAGGATTCCTCAAACATGCATGGAAAGAATCAAAGCCACACTCCATGTGTGTTTTTGATGAGGGAATAATATAACATGATTTTAAAAAGTTGATTTTACATAGTACAGCCTGCCAACAGGATATAGGTCCAAAATTTGCCTAGGCCGCTCCAAAATTTTCCTGTTGCACAACCCAAGTGTGTTTGAACTTAAGGTCAGACAGTGTCCTCCAGGATCTTCCAGCCACAGACCATAATACCACCTCCCCCGTGTTTGACTATGCATGATGTTCTCTTTCTGAAATGCTGGGTTAGGAGCAGGACACACCACCAAATACATTTCCCAGAAGTCTCTGGGACAATCGAGGAGTTCATAATTTCAGAAATTGTTTTAAAATTGACATTTAAAAAAAATAAAAAATCTTAAACATTACAATTTAAATGTGAATGTTTAAATATATAAGGGGAGAAATACTTCTACACAGCACTGTCCACAGTTTTCCACTTAAGACATTTCTCTCTTGCATAAGGCTCAGTTCGATTTAAAGTGATGCAATAGACTCTATAACGAGGGCTTTCTGTTTTTCTTTTTTTGTATCTTCATTCACATCTGTGTGTAACATTAAAGGAGCTAAGCGCTCCTGTCGTTATCTCCTGGACAGATGTCCTCTTTGCTCATTTCTCTGCGCTCTGCCTCTCCATAAACGCATTAATCTTCTTACTTCTACTGTACGCTACGGCGGGCGGGAGGGACATTCTTACCGCTTCTGCCTCCTGGGAGGAACTCTCCGAATCTGCTGGGGTCAAGTCACAATTGTCTGAATGCGGAGTCGGAAAGACTGTTGTTATTGTTATGAATCTTCTCCAGCATAATGCAGTGGTCACGCTGCATTATGTGCACGCTGTCGTGTATTTTCTAGATGTCATTGTTTAACATGAGCCACTATTTTTCTCTCTTTTTTTCGTTTTCTTTTTTTTCTACCCCGCTTAATAGGTAGTTTGGGTTCCGGTTCTATTGTCTGTCGGGACCAAAGTTCTGCTACGTGATATGTTATATATATATATATGTTTTATATAAAACGAAAAGGAAGTAAACAACGACTGCCGCTGAACTCACCACATGCTAACTCAGCGGCTCCTTTCAGCCTCGCTGGAGGAGCTGACCTGTTTTAGAGGTGAACTCCAGTTAATCTGTTGGCCTGTTAATGTAGGATTAGGTCGGGACTTAGACAACCGGGAGAGGCTGGAGGCTCCACCTCATCCCCCTGGCTCTCCCTGGATCTCATGCAGCTGTTTTTTCTTCTTCTATCCGGTAATGATGCTGAACAGTTATGTGGGTCGCAGAGGTGTGTGGCAGCTTTGAGAGTTAGCGGCTCCATAAGAAGCAGAGCTTTAGGTCCTTGTAGGTTTTAAACACACACACTAGCTGCGTTTTCATTACGTAAAACTTTTTCGGTATTCCGCTAATGGCGAAAAAACCAATTGCGGTGCTTCCTTTAAATAAGAAATGCGATTAAAATCACGTGAATACGTTTGTTCACGCGATAAGCCCTTACAGAACATCATCCTCCTACCACTTCCTGTCATCTTCATCGTCGTTCCCGCCAGTAGTAACGTCTGGTCGTTCACAAATTGAGTGATGTGAAAAACCTGTTTCCACTGGAGTTTTGTGTTAGCATCAAAACCTTTTAGCTAAAATAAGCTAATTTGTTTTGGCAATTCAAATTTGCGCAGTTAGATGGTCATTGGAAGCGCAGCTATAGCATACTTGAAAAAAATGAAATCAAACCAAGTATGAGAAGAGTCCAACACTATCAAAAGCTGTCAAAAGATTTAAATGATCAAAGGGAACCTTGAAGTGGCACCAAAGAGGAAAGTCTCCAACTCAATCAAGAGCCAATATCACAAAGATTTATATCTTGATTTGCCCAGAGAAGAGGAGCAAGTCTGGAAAAAATGTCTGAGAACGAGGTGCTTGAACACCTAAAAGATTTTTTCCTTTCCCTGACACTAATATGACATATCTTGACAAAATTTCCTTTAAGCTCAAGTTTTAGAGCAGAAATTATATTTCCCTGATCAGTTTGTTACCCTGATGACCTCAGACAACAATCTTTCCATTTCTCCAAACATTAATACCAGTAAAATTTACAATGACAAGCTCTGCATTGGTTGCGTAACAGAGGCTGGATGCTTCTCTTTTCTACCCACAGTGTGTGTATTGCTCTTGAGGACTTAGCAGCAACGCAACAGCTGCCAGCACATTGTCTGCAAGGCCACTTAAAGTTTTCTCACAATGCATGTCATCTGGCCCTAAAATGTTCTTCCTAGCTAATGGTACACTGGAGAGCAAGTTAAAACAGGCTACTGATACATTGGAGAAGGAAAAGGTTGGCTGCAGCTCCAATGCTATTAATTCATTTGGCTCAGACACTGGGAAAACACTTAAGTAAAAACATTCAGAGATAAATCGTATGGCTTTACTTAAAAACACAATCCGAAGAGAGAAGAAATATATCCGTTTCACTTTTAAGAAGGTTCTCTACTTTTAATGCAAAGGGAACTCTTTGGGAAAAGGCAAAGTGCTAATTTCATTCTTTATTGTGTTGCTAATAATCAGCAAAAAAATAAAACTGTTTTTTCTCAACAGAGCAATCTGGTTTATGGAGCTTTTCTGAAAAACTAAAGCATATACTAAAATATATAGTAGTGATTGCTGGTGGTCCTTGAGGAGACTGGTTCATATATTTTAGTTAACTATTCCAAAAATGGTTCGCTAAAATAGAAGACAATATTTATGCATTATGCCAATTTTATTCAGTTGTAAAATTGGGATGTCTGCTGAAGGAGTAACATCAATCTCTGTCTTTAGGTCTGTTTAGAAACATGTTTACTGCAAAAGGCTAGCTTGTCCTTGAAGTAAACAGCTTACTACACATTTTGTTACTGGAAGCTAACATTAGCTTCCAGTGTTCATGAACTAGCTAACAGCCACTGTGGGTTTAAAATGCAAGAATGTAATTTCAACTACAATGACGTTACCAAAATCGCAATGAAATGAAGTGATTCTCCAAATGTCGAAACTGTATCACATGACTGTTTTACAATATAATGATGTCATTGCACCATTTCCTGTTTCTTCCATGTCTGAGAAGTCATAGCTACATCCTGCCGTCCATTTTGGAGATTTGATGGTCATCTTTGACAGAGGCAAACAGAACACTGTCAACACTGCCTCTGGTTTTTCCCGATATTAATAGTGTGGGATTATGGAGCATGAGTAAAACACAGTGTTCGGGATCTGGTTCACCCTAATCACTCACTTGCATTAACTGAAATAACAAAAAAAGAGAGAGAGAAAAAGCCAGCCAGACAGAGAGGTGAGCAGAGTGTGCATTCACCTGAAATACCTAAGCCACAGGGAATGGGTCACAGGCTGGACTGGGCTGATCAGCATGCATGAGGTGGTTTCATTAAGGAACTCGACCTAGATTTTAAATGTGCATAAACTGTGCTGAGTATTGGTTTATATTCATTACGCTTTCTCTCTCTTACTTTGAAATATATATGAATTTCATATAAATGGGTTTTTCCATCTGCACTGCATGTATATACATCACAGCTCTATGATAATTTTTTTTTCAGTGCATAAGATAAAAAATATCACAAAATATTTAATCGAAGATCATATTAAAAATAAATAGTTCAATTTTGAGAGAAATCTGTGTCAGATCAATATATTTACTGAATGAAAAACTAACAAGAAGCGTTTCTGTGATCAGTTGTTTCTATTAAGGCCACGTTCCACTGATGGAAAATAAATCAATGTGTTTCACCGCTCCAGACTTAAACAGGATTTCTGTAAGCTTTTAAAACAAAGAAACTGAAAACAAGACTGGACAATTTCAACAGTTTTAGCCTCTTAAATTGGTATAAAGCACAAGTGAGGTTAGCAATACTGACTGAAAACAGCCATTTTTCTGAGACCCTCCACTTATCAGAGATTTGTGGATCTTTGCTGGTCCATCATGATGACAACTGGATGCGTTTGTTACCTTTTGCTTTGTTGTTCTCCATCAGGGTAACAGCATTTCAAGATCCCTCTGTCTGTTTGCGGCAGGCTGAAAACAAGAAACGTTTCCTTATGCTGTCTAGCCTCCCTGCTAGCTTTCACAAGCCTGGCTCTCTCTCGTCTTCTCGCAGCCTGAGAAATCTACAAACGCATTTGAACAAAGAAAGTACAGAATCCTGTTTAATAATTTGATACTTTCTCTCTGCTAACTAGCTAACTTTGACACCTCATGCCACAACAATGACAGTCCACACTGAAGAGTACAGGCAGCCTGGTAGCTATAAGCTATGAGGCATACATTACTGGACAAAGGTTGAATTTTTGAGTTTCTGTGAGGTCTGAACCAATAAAAGTAAAAATTGTCAGATTCTGGTCACCAGCAGATTTCTTGGTGTATTTCTAGAAAAATATTAATATTCCAGGATACCTTTGTAACACAGTCCAAATATAAATTTTATTGACACAAATCTTTGTCCTCTTAGTTTTCATGTAAATCTGTAGCCTTGAGAACATCACTGGATTTTAAGATGATGTTGACGTTCTACTTCTGGGAAGAGAAAATAAAATGCCACTACACATAAAAGAAAATGCATTTAAAAAAAGAAACACTGTTGACACTGAAGAACACACAGGGCAGTTGTTCATCAGTCCATCATGTTCACATGTGGAGCTTCCTCTGCTTTTCTCTTCCTTCAGAAAGTCGAGTGTACACATTGCTCTCAGGTACAGAGTTCAGGGCCTCGTCTGTCCGCCGTCGGACTCGACGTCACGTCTTCGTCGACGGAGCAAACTCTTCCCGTTTGTGTGCGACAAATCAAAAAACAGAGAAACAAATCAAGACTTTTATTAGATTTTCTTTTCTTACAAACACGGCTCACGTACATGGTTGATCTCTTTATAAATCTGTGGTTTAGAAATGTCGCCTGAAACTCCAAGAGTGTGCACAGGCGTTGAATCAACGTCCAGCTCTGTTTTTTTTTGTTTTTTTTTCTGTCTCGCTCCATCTTCATGTGGATTTCAGTCTGTCCAACAGCAAGAACGTTGGGGGAATTTTAATTTTTTTAAGTCACCTTTTGTTTGATGGAGGGTCATGGAGGGACACGAGGAACACTGACTGACAGCATGGAAGCTCAAAAATGTTCACATGCATGACAACCTCATGTCTGAATCACTTGTGGATTCATTTAGAAGAGACAGTACCAGGCAGGCGGATGGATGGATGGGTGGGTGTGGAACCTCGCCGGGCGCCAAGGTTAAAGGCCGTCGAAAGGGAAACGGCTCGGACCAAAACTGGACGAGTGATGCTGAGCTGCTGATGAGAAGACGTAGACGTAGAAGACGTAGTTAAAAGCTTTGTGTGCGTTTAACTTCGGTCTCTTGATAAGGTAGCCACTGCCAGTGTCTCACTAGAGGTGGTTCACAACAGGACCACAGCGAGACGGGAGGTCCGGAGAGCAAGCAACGCACCGACATGGGAGGAACAGGAACACAGTACTGTCTCTTTAAAACAAAACATCTACAAAGACCTAGCCTCCTAGCTAGTACAGACATGACAATATCCACGTATTGGTTTTCTCTGATTTTATACAAGACCGTGATCGATTCAGGTGAGTGCCGTTGATGCTTTCACAGTACGCTGAAGGGAGTCTCAGGTCAACAGTAGCAAGAAGGAGCTCGACCCTTTTCTATTTTCTTTTTTGTTTGTTTGTAACTCCTAGATTCTGTTTGCTGAAGATCGGATGCGGCGGGAGCGACCGGAGGGGCAGGCGATGCGGGTCAGTAGACCCAGGACACCGGAACCCATTGGCTGGAAGTGCACACCAGGTCCATGGACTCCTCCAGGTGCCGGATGGTCTCGTCAATCTCATTGTTGATGATGGTCATGTCGAAGTAGTGGGCGTAGGTCTTCTGCAGGATCTCCGACTCTTTCTGCAGCCGCTGGAGCGACTCGTCCTGGAGGAGGAGGAGAGAAACGGGAAGGTTTCACCGTCACGCAGGCGGAAAGCGGGACGGGCATGAAGACAGGAAGATTGACACACCTTTACCTTTTCCTAGTTTTTGTCACATTACCACAGATACTTGCGTGTTAGAACAACAAAAGTAGTGCATAATTGTGATGTGAAAGTAAATAGTTGCGTTTCTATTTACCTTAAAGTGACAGTTCGACATTTTGAAAATAAATTTGCTTAATGCAAACGCCAATTTCAACTAAAATTTCGTTTTTCGATATAAAGTTTTGACTGTGGGATAAGGTGTTTTTGGTGGTACCAACATGAGGTTATTTTTGCAAAACTGTGACGGAAACACTTTTTTTGTATCACACGAGTCACATGATCAACAACCAGATGTTACTGCTGCTGGAAATGACAAAGAAGATGACAGGAAGCGGAAGGAGGATAATGGTGCAGCATGTTTTTTAATGACTTATCGCGTGAACAATCTATTGAATTGATTATAACTGCGTTTCTTATTTAATGAAAATGCAGCAAGTGCAAAATTATGTTTTTTGGACAAAGTTTTGTGAACATTTGTAATGGAAATGAAGCTACTGTCAATGTAGCAAATAAATACAACAGATGTTGCATAAATCAATGAAATAAACTAAAACAACAACAATAAGAACAAGAAAAAAAATACATAAAAGTAAGGTTAAGACAGAATACAAATGCCTTCCATTCCTCAGGAGGTCAGCCTAATCTCTCTGATGTTACAAAGTCACCACAATGTGACTCCCCCATGTGACGCTGTGCTGAACCTTCTGGGACGCGACGGTTTGAGATTTGCCAATAGACTGTAAACGGATCCACCATCTGGGAAAATGCTAGGCAACTAAATACATGCTGTGATTCCTGTAAATAAAGGAGAAGTTTTGCGTTTTGAAGTGTGGTTTCTTCCTCTGCAGAGATCTTTTACTATAAACAGTCAAGGACACTAAGGCAATGTGAGATTAGTGATCTGCTTTTTGGAGCCAGACGTCATCAGGCAGTCAGCTTGGGGCTGAATTGACCACTTTTTAAAAATATTTTTAGTATTACACATTCACAATTATGCCCATACTCTGGTTGGTCAGTCACATTTTATGTGATGTTCCGATAAAAGTCACCATAGTTTGTTGTTGTAGTTCGAGGGGTATGAGAACTTTTGACTGCCTCTCTTTTTTGTCACAGTTCAGAGAAGCTTGTCAAGTTGTTGAGCTCAGTGTGCAGGGACCTTTACTAACTGGAGAGGATGGAGGCTTAACACACAAAGAGGCACTTCCTATTACAGCTTATAGCAGACGCACACACACACACGCACGCACACACACACACACACACACGGCGTAGAAATAGCACCTAGCAGTTTCGGTTCTTCCAGACTTTACTTACTGGCAGAGTTCGACACCACCTGGGCGGCTGAGGCGAGAGCCAAGCAAACAAGCAAACACATGCAGCATGCAGAAATAAAAGACAACAGGAAGGAGTGAGAAGGGAACAGAAGAGGAAGCAGCTTTACACACGTTGTGTGATCAGGAGGCAGGGCTAAAACCACCGAGCTGCTGGTGGATTTCCACATTCGATACATTTCTAATTAACCTTTGAACCTTAGCTCATTCCTCTGGACCAGAAAACACGACTTTTATCACAACTACCCAGTATTTGTGTTGAAATTGTGTCCTTATTGTACATATGTTGTGCTTGTATGTTGCATATTCCTATCTCTATGTGAATCTATTTTTTTGACTGCCTGTTGCACAAAAACTTCCCCTATTGTGGGACAACAAAGGATATTTCTACTCCATTTTATTCTACATTAAATGTTTAACATTACTTTTAGATTTTCTTCTTTCCTATATGATAATTTTTCAGGACTTTATTAGCAAACGGTTTGAGTGAAGAATCAATATTTACAGTGTTTGACTGATTGTCGTGGCTTCTATGATTCCCTCTGACGTGACAGGTCCCAGCTTCTGGACCAAATCCAGACTGCTGCCGGCCCATTCTCATCTCCTTACTGTTCTGCGTTGTTGGTTTCCATTTGTCCTCCTGCTTTCTGACAGCTGACCACGGCTTCTCAGGAGAGCGACGGCCTGCTTAGCTTCTTGGCCTCGGGGTTTTTCGTGTCTTCGAGCCGCACCGTGCGAACGAGCTAGATGGAGCTAAAGGATGTCGGTGTGTTTGTTGTGTTTTTTACCTCATTAATGCCCGGTGTGATGGTTGGAGCTGCTATGAAGACGACGTACGGGGCAAACTCTGCCGTCCGCAGGACCTTCAGCGCCTGAAATGAGCCACGTGTTAGCGGTCAAACAGAGCTGGGATACAGCATACAGATTTGTTTGATTTTTATCCTTAAGACATGATGTCTACTTCAAATTATTTCTGTATAGACACGTTGAAACGTGACATCACACACACAAGATCCCCTCTGCACCCAGCTCCCTGCTGGAGGGCAAAAACCTGCTAACCGACTATGACTACCCTCGGTTTAGCTGTTAAGTTATCAACAAAACACGCTCAATCTTAGAAAAGAAAAAGGGAAGCAGTGCTTTGCAACTAATTATCAACACAATGACAACTAGATAAGGTCCAACGGTTTCACATTTCACGGTTAAAAGATTTAATAAAAAAATAATTAAGCGTGAAGTAGGTCAGTTATGCTAGCTTGACTTTGACAAACTTAACATGTAGACGTGGTGTGGAATTTTGTGTGTTTTGGTTCAATTTAAAAAAAAAGGGGGCGACCTCCACACCAACTCTCTGACAGGTCATTAGTAGAGCAGAGGCTAATCTATCATTGCTGTGTTCAGACAGTTATTAATAAGTGTTAGTAATCACAAAACAAACATCAAATCTTAAAACAAAGAATACGACTGGTTTTTAGTTGTTTTTTTCGACATTATTTTTCTTTTGCTGTGTCGCACCGCACTGAATTAGTAATACCTACATCTCCGGGTTTCACATATTTACCAAATTGTTCCACCATGGCAGCACGGCTATGGATGGCAAATAAAAGAATCGGCTTTTTGCCTTCCGGCGTTGGGCGAGTGCACAAAATATCCGAATGTAAACAACATTCCAACCATCAATGTCCTAACACTAACCCTACCCCTAAACTAAACTTAACTCGTGGGAAGGTGTGCTATGGGGCAGCATAAGACAAGGTGGCAAAACGCACACACCTGAGGTTCCACATCTAATATAGCCACGAGTCCCTGCTGGTGGATCTTGCGGATGGTCTCGAGCCGCGTCCCGTACATGGCGTCCTCGTGGCTGCCGTACTCCAGGTACTCGTTGTTGCTGATGTCCTGCATCATCTGGTCGTGAGAGGCGAAGTAGTAGTTCTTCCCGTTCTCCTCGTCCTTCTTTGGAGGTCTGGTTGTGTCTGGAGCCCCAGAGACAGGAAGTGAGGTATTCGCACTTGGACATGTGCGAAGGGCATGTACGGTAGATGTGGTGAGGTCTTACGTGGGATGGGGTAGGCAAATCTGTCGGGGTGTTTGGTTATGAGCGTGTTCTTGATGTGTCTCCTGCCCACTCCGTGAGCGCCTGAGGGGTAAACATGGAGGTAAATGGGACATTTCTCTGACCCCCCCGACTCTAATGCCAGGCTTCACTTACCCAACAAAACTAGTGTTTTCCTCTTGAAGGCTGGGAGCTTCACCACCTCCTCATACGTGACCAGGTCTAGTTGATCAAACACTGGAGGTGACAGAGGGAGAGCGGAGTGAGCAGAGAGGAGAAACACCTGCATGGATCTGCTAACGATGTGGTGAAAGACAGGCGGACCTAAACAGTGACAGCTGATGACCGGGTTCTGATCGGAGGCGGATAGTAACTAGCTACATTTACTTGAGTAACTTCGGGGAAAAATACCACCGTTACTACTCTGTACTTCTGACTTTTTCTCAAGTAATATTATGATGAAGTATTGCTACTCTTACTTGAGTAAAGTTTGTGGATTCTCTACTCACTGAGTAACTTCACTGAATGAATAACAAACACATTTCAACCAAGAATGCATCAAATACAAACCATCACTTTATTCTCGCGTGTTGGTTTGCTGCTGTTTCTACAAACGTGTTGTTGTTCTAATGTTATTTTCCAATTGTGGCATTTAGAGATCAAGCGAATACACACTGCATAACACACACCATATACGGTCAGTGGAAGTACGCTACCCTGCTTTAGCATATGCTGTATATTCTGATATTGTGCTGAAATGATTGAAGTTCAGTACATCAATAAACACCAAAACACAATGACAAAATGATGCTACTGAGGAGTGAAGGTACGTTTCTGAACAGAACTGTTCATTTTTATGAACAGATCATTTTACAAACGGCAGTAAGTCCGACAGAATCTGAGAGATAACATTTTTTTTAGGAAGTTGGGACTTGTAAGCATAATTTTGCTGTTTCTTTCAATAATAATCGAGACCGGCTCTTGAACAGTTCACACATGACCTGCAGTAGTAGCTGCAGGTGTTCTGTATCTGTCAGGAGGATCTATCATGAGGAGTCTGCAAATATTTTCATGAACAAACCCCCCCAGACATCTCAGCTTTGGCTTTAATTGACAAAAATAACTCATAATAGTAAAGGTGAGATCTTTCTGTATGTAAACAGAGCTCAGAATAAATGAGAGGGGCTTGCAGACTGTCTGTGCTGCTGATCTCTGTACAGTGTGTTCCCAGTATCCGAAACATAAAACTCTGTGAATCTGAGGCTGCTGACAAGTGAAATACAACCCCCACAAGTCACTGGGTTCTTCGCTGCAGCTGCCGCCGATCAGACTGCCGCGCTGATGTCAGAGGGCGCAGCAAACGTCACACACGGAGGGAGAAACACGTGTTGGGCTGGAGATGGTCTGACGGAGTGTGACAAACGCTACAGGAAGCTGCCTGGTTTCAGTTTTGGTCTCAGATCTCCTTGTTGTTTGCAGAAAAACAACAGGAACAAAAGTGAAACACCGGCAGCGAACAGAGAAGAGAGGGAGGAAGAGGAGGAGGAAGAAGAGCTGGAGCTGGTGGTTACTTACATGCAGAGAGGCCGGTCAGAGGCAGACAGCAAGAGAGAGCAACACAAGGGTCAAAACATGGCCGCTTACAAAATGTTACAGAAACAGAGCAGACACCGAGCTGGTCACACAAACTGGCTACAAACGGATTCACCTTTTATCGCGGCGCAATAATCTGATGCTCAAACACTGAAGAAAAGTCCGAGCTTTACTTTATGTTTATATAGGCAAAAAAAAAATTACAAATTATTGATACCCCCAAACATTCCCTATAAAAAGCATCTAAAACAAAACAACCTTTTTGTACTTTCTTTTTACTCTCAGAGGGCAACAGGCTTCCAAGTCTCCATAGCAACGGTTAAATTCAAGTTTTACCATAGACATACAGCTGCACATTTAAAATGTACACCTTGAGCAAAATTTCATTGCAAAGCTCCAATAATAAAATAAATACATAAAATAAAATGTAAGACTTTTAAAGACCTGTTTCTCTTCCAGTATCCCGGGAACCTTTTGAAAAGTATTAGAATCTGCTAGGTGGCGCCACTGAGGGCTGAAAACGGGTCGGGTTTAGCTCTGGAGCCGAGTTCTGCAACTGCTTGATTCTACAGCTGCTGCTACAAAATAACATTTGTCCGGTGCTGCGATATTATTATTCAGAACAAAAACTAATCATAAAGGTTATTTAAATGAAAAAAACAAAACATTATTTATACAAAAAGACCAGCAGAGTGAGCTCTTTATGTATATATGGAGAATATAGATGAATAGGGAGCCCAGGTAAAAATATAAAGCACATAGTCTGAAGTTAAAAAGCATTAAATTACTTTATTATAAGTTTAAAACTCATTGTACCATTGGTGTCCCTTCTATTGCAGATAGACAATGAGGATATTGGTTAAAAACACAGAGCTGCTAAAAATAGCCTGTTTTATTGCCTTTATATTGAAAATTAAAAAAAAAATTATTTAATTTTATGATGTGATTTCTTCCCCAAACTTATAAAAGGTTCCATCTTTTCTGTTTTCAGTGTGAGATCAAGCCACCGCAGTAAAATATGACCAACAGAGGAGCCGATACGTTTTCCCCATTAGAATCACATGAACACAGAGAGACTCCTGTTGCTCCATGGAGTTTGATTGGGATCTGAGGAACCAATCAGAACACGGGATCCCAACCACATGGCTGAAAGCCTCCAGAGCCCCGCGGTGGATCCAGTCGTGTTCACAGACAACTTGGCCGGACGCAGTGGCGTCCATGTTGATCTGCTTTCCCATCTGACTGACGCTTCCTGTAACGTCTGAGAGGCTCTTCATCGGTTTCAGGCTCCATGACGTTCACACCCTCCTGCTGCCAGTGGATTACTCTGACTTGTTGGATGATGATGGCTACATTTTACTCTTAGATTGCTATAAAGCGTTTGGAGCATCAGTTCATTTTACAATCCTTACATAAATTTGACTTCCCGGTGGAACTTCCCCCAGATTTAATCTCTATAGGGGGAAAAGACAAGGCTGCCTCCTGATAGAGGCTCAACTCATGGCCTATCATTATATTCAAAATAGTGCTGCAGAAGGCATCTCCCCTTTTGGTAATAAGCTCATATTGACACAACTTGCAGATGACACAACCAAATTTCTGTAGCAATCAATGCAATTCAGGAGTTCTCAAAGGCATCTGGATTATCCCTTAATATTAAGAAATGTGAACTTGTGGCTATTAAAAACTGCACTAAATCAGAAATCTGCAACATTCCTATAACAGATGAAGTTTGTTACCTTGGTGTTTTAGTAACCAAAGATCAAAACAAAAGGTGCACCTCTAATTTTAACCCAATCATAAGCAAAACCTGCAGCAATTTCAACTTTTTTGTGAGACCATTTAACGGCAAAATTTGCAACTTTGAGGGCAAAGCCTGTAGTTTTAGTTTTTTACAAAAATAACAAATACATGGCACCATCCCGGAGGGAGTGAACCGTATTTAACTGTATGTGGTCTGATGAGCAGGCTGGAAGCTCATCAGTACGCCCGAGCTGCTCATGTTTCCCTGAGTCGCCGCCGTGCTCCTCTAAGGCATGTCTGACATCTCTTCCTCTCATTCCTGGCTGTGGCTCTGCTACTGGAGCTACGAGGTCTGCTTACCCTCAACTCACACACATAGATCTCCCTGTTAGCCAGCCACATCGTGTGTTCCTGTGGGTGTGATGGCAGTACCTGCGTTGTGCTTTGCCAGATACTTGTCTTTGTACTGCTTCTTCTTCTTGCCGAACCAGGTGCAGCTGGCCTGCTGCTCCTGCTTGGTCTTCTCCATGGCGATGCATGCCACCCGCCTGCCAAAGCAAGCAGAGTTTAGAGCTCCAGAATCGGTTCAGCTGTGGAGAAAGCTCCAGAGTCTGAGATTAAAGTCGCCTCTCTGTGTCTGAGGCACCAAAATGGAGGAGCTGCTACTACTGCCTCCAGCTTCTTACACTTCTCTAGCATAGAAAGTCCTCCGAGGTCAACACTTCTGTTTCTTTTCTGCGTCTCAGCTCCGACTTCTCACACTGAGCCAGGCTCTGCTTCTGCTGGAGGTTTCTCCCTGTTAAATGGCTTTCCTCTCCGCTAACGCCACATGTATTCTGAGTATGAGGGGATTAATATTCAGTTTTTTGACTTTGTCAGTAACATTTTCATTAATAGAAAGGAGTTAATCCTTTATTTTTGGGAAGATTGAGGCAAACTGATCATTTCTTCTGTGACTATTTTCATCTTTCCTCTTTGATATACAATGTGGCTTTAAAAGGTTTCCAGTGAAGAAGAAAAATAAGAAAAGCCTCAAAGGCACCGAAGGTTTGTGTGAAGGTTCTGAAAGTTTAGCAGAGGCTGAGAAACAGTGGAAATGATCAGGTTATCAGACCACATCCTCTCTGTCATCAGCCTGCCCAGAAACATGAAACTACCGAGAGTCTGTTGAGCTCATCAGAACATGCAGCACTTTGAAAGTCCCTTGAAATAAGCTCTGAATGCAGGATAAGTCATTCGAACGGCTACAGATGCTGCCCACGAGGTGAATGTGTTCAAGCACTTTGCAAAAGTAAGAGTTGGATTATCAGAACTCGTAATCGTCGGCCGTCTGCAGGCTGAAGGTATTATCTTTGGAACGAAAGAGGAACGATCTCGAGTCAATGCACGACTTCTGTTATGACATCTAGAAACTAGAGATCAGGCCTGGAACCTGGGTGTAGTGATAGACCCGAACCTTCAGAGACACATAAAGACAGCTACAAAGCCCAGCACCGCCATACATACAGCCCAGAACCTTTACACCTGCACGTCCCAAATTGACAAACTAGAGAATGGTTGGGTGATTCAGCAGGATTTACAATCAAGAATAGCAAAAACTGTGAAATTTCTTGGATTAGTTTGTGGCTCTAGGCAGCAGCTACACTGCATAAGGATCTCTACATCTTTAGTGAATAGCTTTAAAAGTTTGGTTTTGTTTCACAGAATGCGTTTAGTCTTGCATGGTCAGGCAACAGAAGTCAGCCACAGGCGAACACAAACATCGGCCGGCCAACTGGCAATAAACTTGTTCCATCTTTCTGCCCTTGATAGATGGAAAATGTTAGCTGGCTAGCTCGCAAGAGTATATTAGCAGCCTGTTAGCTGTAAAAAAAACTTGTATAAGATTAATTAGACCTGCCACAACAAAGCTTAAGACTTGTGATTAATGTATTCAAGACCAACTTTAATTTTTAAATGGAATTAAGGCATATTAAAGCGGAGTTACTTTTAGATATATGACTTTTTAAGGATGTTTGGACACCCTGTGTGTGATGTTCAAAGCTAAAAGCTGAAAGGTGACAGGTTGTCCTCATCAGCAGCTCCAGGACTCTGGAAGTCTCTGCTTTGTAGTTTTTGTTACTTAAAACGTATTTTTTAACATTTTACGCTTTCTTCTGTGCAGCATGTTGCGATCTGCAGCTTGTAGGTCAGAACAGGTGGGAGTCTCCCTGATGCGTGACCCAGGTGTTTTTGGAGCCGTCTCCATGGCACTCACCACTCCTGCAGCTCGGGGGACGGGATGAGGCCCGCCGTGCCGTTCTTGGTGTTCTCCAGCTTGCCCTGCCACCAGTTGTGGTCGTCCTTGGAGATGATCTGGATGATGTCGCCCACGCGGAAGCGGATGCCGGCCTCCTTGCAGGGGATGAGCTCGTCTTTGGAGGGGTCGTACTCGAACTGGGCCCTCACGTAGATCTGTGGTGGAACAAAACGACTGAAGGCTCAAACCAGGGAAGGTGGGGGGTTACTGGGCTAGTCAGTAAAAGATGTTGGTGATGGAAGCATTGTAGGAAGTGAAGCGTGTAGCTACATGGGATCGGACAGGGAGCTGGAGAGGGATCGTTGGGGGGGGGGTGTTCAGGTCGCCATCTTGGAATCTAGTTACCAAGGAAGAAGCGAGGACAGGGCTCAGTGGTGAGATAAACCCAAACACTGCAGGTTGGTTAAGGAACTCAGGCACAGGCCTTGCTTGTTTCCATCAGATCTGAATAAGTTTGGCTTTATCCTGCCTGGAAACTACCGGAACCACACAGAGTCTGTTAGTCAGGAGGGATGATCGGGGCTGCTGAGGCTCTCTGGGCTTTAAGGAAGTTTGTCTCTTACCTTAATGGACATTTTGTCCTTTGTGGGAGGTCTGGATCCCATCTAGGATTTGAAAGCATCACACGCATCATGCAGCAAAAACGCAGCGACACGACTGAACAGCAGGGGGAGGGAGAGGATGGAGGAGGGGAGCAGCTTAGAAGCCTCCTGGTCCTTAGATGGTGAGTTTAAGACTCTGTTATGAACTACAAGCCACTCAGGTGAGCCTGTCGTCTGCCGCCCTCTGCTGGCCACTAAGTGAACTCTCACAGCAAAAACACCAAACCACACCAAGTGTTTTTCTTTTGTCTAGTTTCTGGTGCAAACGTCTTAGCACACTTGAAATAAGACAAGCTAACAAGTAACTTGTCTATAAGATGCAGGAGGTTGATTTAAGTCAAAAATTGATTATTGATAAAAAGAAAAAAAAAACCCCACTAGTTCCAGTGGAACTTGTGTTTTTATATCAATATTAAGGAATTATTAACTTAAACAAGCTCCTACATCTTGCTGAAAAGTTACTTGTTAGTTTGTCTTATTTCAAGTGTGCTAAGATGTTTGGACCAGAAACTAGACAAAAGAAAAATACTTGGTGTGGTTTGGTGTTTTTACTGTGCATCATTTTTCAAGGAGGGGGTAAAATGTGTGAATCTAAAGGTTGGACCGGTGGAAGGGGGTCTGTTAAGGGAAAGAAACACGTTGGTGATAGAGGGCAGAAGGTTTCATTTCTCACTCGGGAGGCGCTTGAATTTTGACGCGTTTAAAGCGAAATGGGATGGAGAAAAGTGATAAGTTGAAGTATGAGGTGGGGAGTGGTTCACATGTCAAACTGGAGCTGCTTTAAAAAGAGTCATAACCCATATTATCATGTCAAAACACTGTAGTAGCTTTCTTGTATCGCTCAAGTGTTTGATGTCAGAAAATGTCTAATCTAGAGTGACTCGGAGCGTTGCTGGGGATGAAAAAAAGTCCTACCTAAACAAAGGTAAAAAAAAAAAAAAAAGAGTAGAAATCTATATGGGAATCTTTAAAATCTTTAAAAAAATATCCATATTCAATTATAATTAAATTTAAGCCGTCTAATTATTGTTTTTGCCCATAGTTGATCATAAAACAATAATCTAGAGCAGGGGTCCCCAACTTTTTCCTGTGAGGGCCACATAACTTTTCCCTTCTCTGGTGGGGGCCGGAGTCAGTTTGTAACAAAAAAAGTGTGACGATTGCAGGAGTGCCCAAATGTAAAAAATATTGTTTCCCAGAAAGCACAATCAAATAACCCTCTCTGGGTTCTTCACAGAATCAATCCAGGAAATAACACTATTTATGAAATAAATACCATATTTTCCAGACTATAAGCCGCAACCGCAAAGTAAAAAAAAAATAAAAAATCAGTAAACATACACATATAAGCCGCAAGGTTCAAAGCTTAGGATAAACGTAGCAGCTTATAGTCCGGAAAATACAGTATATGAAAAAAAAATCTAAATGCTCTCTGGTATTCGGTTGGGGACCCCTGATCTAGAGGAATGAGTTGATCCTGACTGAAGAACATGGTTATATGAAGTGAGACTATGAAGAGGCTAAAGTTGTGTCAACAAAACAACCTGGAGGTATTACATGGCCTTTCAAAATAAAAGCATCAATTAGTGTGATTGTGCTTGTTAAGGAGAGTTCTGGAAGCCGTTTGGATCTGCAGCTTCTTCTAACCACCAAGCTGTTCATCCTGCCCAGCATCGTCTTCTCAGACTCAATCAGACCAGTTTTTGTGTTGTTGTTGTTGCTGTTGCTTCCCCCCTCAGATACCAGAGCGATATCGATCTTGATGCATTGTGGTCTGCTGAAAGCAGGGCAGCAGCAGGCCTTTTACTATAAATGATGGGTTTATGCATTCAGAGCGAAGCGACACGTTCTCCTGAGAAGAGGCAGCTGATTACTTTCCACGTCGCCCGAAACATTAACCAAGACCATAAAGAGACATCTGGTACCGAGCTTGTTGCTAAAATTTGTTTCATTTATGAACAAAGGGCAGCAAAACAGTCATCCTGAGGGCCACCGACGGCCCCCAGGCCACACTTTGGACAACCCAACCTTATTGGTTTGTAGAGAACGTTAGTCATTTACAAAAAGCGCAGAGTGGATGTCACTCTGAATATCATCTAGACGTTCACAAAAATATATTTTAGGATAAAGCAGATTAGTTTGTAAAAAAAAAAAATGGACCAATCAAAGTCCAAAATAAAGAAAAAATGTCATTGTTGCAGCTGGAATTACTGATAAACACCACAACAAAATAAAACTTGCCCAGAGCAAGACATGCTCTACATAAATGAGTTATTATGAATTAACTAAATTAATCTAAACCTTATTTATATTTTTCAGATTTGAGAATTTTTCTATAAATATGGAAATGAAGAAATAGTTTGAAGATGGTTACTTTGAAAAGCCTGTTATTTTGGTGTGGCCAAAGAGCCGCGCATGGCACCAAACAATTATTTTGCTACTTTGCGTTTGTCACCAAAACACCTCAAAGTTTTCATTTTAAGATGAAATATCTCCAAAAGTTCAAGGGGTGTGAACACTTTTGCAGAGCAGCGCCGGGGGACGGGGTGAGTGACGGTAAGTTACCTGTCGACCTTTGGGCTGCATGGTGGACGGCAGGTCCTGCAGGGTAGAAGCAACGGTTACAGAAACATGTTTCCGCCAACTGTCAACACCAAGCAGCGTCTTTCAACAAACACTACGCATGCATCAACCACCTGCGGTCTAGCCGGCATGAAACACACGAAACAGAAGCAGGCGGTGAAGACGGCGGGGGAGAGGGAGGACTGGTGCTCCTGCAGGTCTGGCTGTGGAGCCACCAAGCTAGCTAGCATGGAGCAAAGCCAAGCAGTCGCAGCATCATCTGTCTGGAGCCTGGGCGGGGAAATGAAGGCCCTGCAGAACCTGAACGGGGGCAGTAGACGGAGTGGGGGGGCGTGCAGGCTCCCTGAGGCACACCAATTTGTTAACTCAGATATCGGAAACGGAGGTCAGGAGACCCCGCTGCTCAAACCGTCACCAGGCCAGACAGAGAGGAGACAGTCAGGGGGAGGGGACATTTAACGGAGACACGGACGTGTTGGACGACCACGGCGTGGCGGAGGGACAATGAGACGCACCGGTGGGGGGGACAGACGTGGGTTGGTAGGGGGGTTGGTGGGGGTCCTTACCAAGATAGAACTGTTAATGCTGGAGTGGCCATTGGCAGGAGACTGCCTGGAGGTGCTGGGGGACTCTTTCTGAAATAAGACACACAGGTCAGCAGCGCGCAGCACACACACATTCTCACACACACACACACACGTGTCTGGGCAGTGGTCCGAGGTGACGGGGGGCAGCAGCGGCGCGACGTGACGATATGCATCAACAAAACACCAGCAGCCCGTTACAGGGCACTGAAAGACACCACCAGACGGGGGCGCTGTTCTCCTCTGAGCAGCAGAGAGTGTGAGGTCATCACCAGCACAGACAGCCACAGCTCAGAGCCACGGGGGTCAGAGGGGCTGGGGTGGGCGGAGGACGACCAAAAGAGCCGGAGCAACTGCAGCTGGGAAACAACCCCACCGTCTGCTCCAGGTCACTTGGTCGTCCACGTTTGGTCTGTTTGGGTGGGAGGTGTGTGTGTCCTGGTCCAGCAGTGGGTCTGTGAACAGGGAGCAGGACAGGGTCAGACAGGCGGGGCTCATTCCTGACAGAACAGAAAGACGAGTTCCGGTATCTTTGTTGTGAAATTGGTGTGCTAAATATCTGAACCAGCCCAAGCAAAACACACACACGCACGCACAGCATTCTTGGATTACACACACGCTCGGTAACCAGGCGAGCGGTTAGTAACCAGATCAGGAGCTCACGATCAGCAGTAAGGAGCGGAGGAAGATGAGGATGAAGTGAGAGGAGGAAGAGGGGTTACCTCGCACGAGGAGCCCTGCGTCCGGTAACTGGGCACGATTTTAAAGGTGATGCTGCCTCGCATTTCCCTCTGTGGACAAAACACACACACAGAGTCGTAAGCACAACCATAAAATCTGCACAGTGTGGAGCAGAGCTGTGAAGAACCGCAACAAATATTTATCGCAATAATTGTTTATGTGGCTCTTCAGAGGAAAAGGAAATTCGAAAGAAGTCTGCATGCGTCAGATCAGAATCAAGGCTTGTTCACACCCAGTGAAATGGATCATGAGACAACAAAAGCTGCCACACCTTCAGATTGACCTTTTTAAGACACATGTTGAAACGATATAAAGCATATGATAGATAGATAGATAGATAGATAGATAGATAGATAGATAGATAGATAGATAGATAGATAGATAGATAGATAGATAGATAGATATGTATTTATTTGTGTAGCTCATATTTGCAGACTTGTACAAAACATAATCCAAGTTTGAAATGAACTTAAATATGATGCAACGTTAAAAAGCCAACACCGCCAGTCTGGATGCCGAGCCGGTGACTGTGCGCTGCGCTGCTCTCAGGAGTGACGTAAAACTAGAGAGGACAGTCTGAAGTAGAGGTGAAGGTAAAGTAATTGTATTTATTTTCAGCAGCAAGGCAGTTCAAAGTGCTTCACATGAATTAGAAGGAAATGCAAACAAAACAACAAACCAAAAGAAAGAAAGTATAGAACTACATATTGGTTTAATGAGAATAAGGATAAGTAGTCCATAACTGAGAAACTAGTGGGAGTTTCTCTGGATTCTTGTTCTGATGTTGGTTCTCCATGCTTGGTAAGATTAGCGAGGTATAAAACTAAAGGTTGGTTTAGTTTTCTTCACCCTATGAAAACAGCCCTGATGTTAATGTATTTGAAGAACCGTAACAAAGTTCATTAATGTAGTTTGACCTTCATGTTTCAGATGTGTTTTGAACAGCTTAATGTTTGGTCAATCTGTCCATTGAGACGCATTTCTGGTTTCATCTACAGATGAGGAAAATGAAATGTTTGCAGAAGAAGAGAGAGACGTTGAGGTAACGTTAGCAGGCGATGCTCAATGCTCTTTATTGTGACGCCGCTCCTTTAAGTCCTGAGGAACGTAGAAGTGATGGAGATCTGTACGGTGACACTGTCCTGGCAGAAACCAGACCTTCGTCCTACACGTCACTTCGACCCTTATCTACTGAGAGTCAATCGATTCCTGGAGACGTGGACTCTGCTGAAGTTTTAAACCGTACGCCAACGTTTGTCCGTGATGAACGTAATGTGCCAGTTCGAGATTACCTACACGGTAAACAACCGTCATGTTTCACTGGAGCTTCAGACGTCTCCTGCTCCGTTTCTGATCTTTCATTTGCTTTTCCTCAACTTGCTGAGCCTGACTCCAATGACTTTCTTGTAGTTTTTTTTTTACGTGTTTTCCAACTGCTGAACTTCTCATTAAGCTTAACTTGATATTTGGACAGGCTTCTCACAGCTAACAAGATTTATATATAAAGTCTTGTAAAAAGTATTTCCATCTTTGGAACGTTTTGGGCATTTTGTCCCGTTCAGACTCTAAAATCAAAGGTTTTTATTTGGAGTTTATGTGACAGAACAAACCGTAGTAGCGCATGACTATGAAGGGATTACAGTCTATAAAACAATACATCCAGCTTGATTTGGAGCACATGTGTCAAACTCCAGCCTTTATGTGGCTCTCTGCACTCTAAAGAGTCACAGAACTAGAAGATAATGCTTGTGTGCTTAAATCTGGAACAAACTTCCAGAAAACTGCAAAAGAGCTGAAACACTGAGTTCCTTTAAATCTAGACAAAAAACCCTGCCTGCTTAGAGTTGCTTTTGAAACCTAATAAACAAAGCAACATTTTTATGTGTAATGATGGCAAAATGTAATGTTTACTGGTTTCCTCAACTGTTGACTTTGTTCTATGACTTTGTATTTTTACGATGTAAAGCTCTTTGAACTGCCTTGTTGCTGAAATGCGCTATACAAATAAATGTGATTGATTTAAATATTATTTTATCAAATTAAATAAAGTTATATTTGCATAGTGCCAAATTACAGATGTTATTTTATGTCAAGAATTGGAGAAAGTTTTGATATTTTAACAGTTTATGGGTAGTTTGAAAAATATTTTGCCACTTTGAGAACACTCATGGTTCTGATGCGACACGAAATGAAAATGAGTGGCCCAGTCAAAGTTCAGATATAAAACCAATGGAGACTGTTAACAGATGCTCTCCATCCAATCGGATTAAGTTTGAGCAATTTTGCAAAACAAAGAAACGCAAAACTGATGGAGACGTCATTAAATGTTGTTGATCTTTAATTATGATGGAATTACCATTATTTTACTTGAAAATGATCTCAAAACATCTTTTATCGCAATAATTTCTCAGGGCAATTTATCATTCAAGCAAAACCTGTTATCATATCAGGCCTACATGCAACTTTGTTCAACCTTGTCTTGCTGTGTCACATAATATCCAAATAAAATGCATCGAATTTTGATGGAGTCATGAATACTGAAGCGTGTTCGCCAGGTAGTGATATCACACTTTGTTAGCAGTTTGAAAGACTAGTTTTATTTTTTTTTTAAAGTAGAAACAGTCTATTGCTTCTTGACCTGCAGATTCTAACGCTGAGTGAGTTTTCCATTTTTGATTTAGCAATGCTCAAGCCTTCAAAGGTTGATCTGCAAGCAACGATTTGCAGAAATGTTCTAATCCCGCAGCGCTACTCTTGTCAGAAGCTTCAAAAACCAAGATAGACAATGCAGAGTAACTTACCAGCATCTTCTGCAGCTGCTCCACGGTCTGGTTGGCCACGCTGATGCCATTGATTTCCCTGATCTCATCCCCAACGTGCAACGTTCCTGAGAGGAAACCAGAGCTCAGGAGATGAGGCCGGTGGAGCAGTGGAGCTACGCTACGCTCTTTTAGACTCTGTTGTGTTTTTTCCTATCACCACTACGGCAAAAGTAAAAATCCCTGATTTATATTATTATAAATGAGATATGTTTAAAGTTCCTTCAGACTAGCCAGGAGCAATTAGCAAACCACTGGTGGAACTGCGCCATCTGCTGAGTTCATTATAGGAGCTACTACTCAGTGAAACGCTGGTAAAAACGTTGCTAAAGGGTTAGTAGAGGAGCCATGTTGTGATGACTTCCTGAAGGCGGAGTTTCAGAAAGAGCAGGAGTTTCTTAAAGAGACAGTGGTCCAATTTCAAGGCGCTTCATGTCAAAGTAAATTTTCTTTGAAGTCATACTTGATAAATAACAACTGAAGGTAACGTAGTCACTTTATTGTGCTATAAAATGGCACTGTATGCTTGGAAATCACATCATAATGGCCTTTTAGCAAAAAAAGAAGAAAAAAACAATGCAGTTGGGTGTTTATTCTGTGAAAAGCTTCTGAAGAATCTGTCATTACGCTGCAGATACCAGTGAAACCGAACCTTGTCTGTGGATCATTCCTCCGTGCATTATCCTGGCCACGATGCAGTGGTTCAAGTCGTTCATCTTCAGTGTGATGCCCTGCATGATTTAACGCAGACAAATCTACAGTCAGAGGCGCTTCGTCACACATTTGATGGGGCAGCTGGTGGTGCTTAACAGGGTCAACTTGGGATTTTGTTTGCCTTCCAAATACTGAGTTTGTGAGGACATGTACCATGGGCTCGTCTGTGTTCTTCTGGAACTGGACCAGGCGGACTCTGGTGACGTTCTCCAGGTCCATGTCTCCGTTCGCACTCTCCGGGGAGTCTCCGTTCAAATAGGGCGAGGTGGGCGGAGGAGTGACCCGCAGAGCCTCGTCACTGTAAACCTCGTGGGCGACCACGTCGTGGGCCTGCAGCAGCGCCTGTCGGTCGCACAGAGCACAAAGGAGACCTGATTGCACATTAAGAAACCTCTGGGAGTCAGTGAGGAAGATTCAGCAAAAACAGAATAAAGAAGTTTAAGATGCATTTTAAAAAACTGAATCAAAAGTTAGACAGGAGTTTGACGTATAAAAAATCAGAACAATTCTGACTTTTGGAGGTTTTGATCGACAGCTGGAATACATTACCTGCATGCCTGCAGATTAAAGGTTCACCTTCCTGCAGAGAATCTTGTTATTTTAGCTCTGTATTTATTATTTCATATAAAAAAATCCCTGTATGGTTAAGTATCCAAAATTTCACACAATATTGTCAAGTCTTACACATGTTTTATTTTAAGCCAAGCATCTTCAAGAACACAGCTGAACTAGTTAGCTAAAGTTATTTTAGATGTATTAGCTAACTACTGTAACATGCTAGCTAATTATCAGGTCTGACTAATAAATCAATCAAACAGCTGCAGCTGCGGGTGTCGTCCCCCCTGGCTGAAAAGGGGTTCATGTTTTAATGTTTTTATCTTTTTTTAATCTTTTTTCTCTCAAAATCTCTTTCTCACTGTTTATTCAATGTCACATGCTGTTTTCTTTTAATTATGTAAAGCACTTTGAAATGCCTTGCTGCTGAAATGTGCTATACAAATAACATTTTATTGATTTGATTGATAATTAATGTAACATGCTAGCTAATGCTACAAAATCTTGCTAATTTGTTTCGAGAAATGTTAGCTAATGTTTAAGTTCAAAAGAGCTAAAACTAAAGTGACGTTAGCTTAAGGGCTATTATTATCATGTTAGGTCATTTGAACTTAATCCATACAGTAATAAAACTTTAGTTTTTGAGTAAACAAACTTTAGCGTGATCATCATTTTAAAGGTTTTCAACAACGGCCTGTTGAACGCCTGTTCATCAAGAATACCTGGTGGACACCGAGAAACAGCACGTATGATATAAATGCTGAATGGCTTCAGTCAACGATCTACCTAACTCCTCTTGAGGGGGCTACAGATGAAGACTTGAGATATTTTAGGTGACATGATGATAATGTGGGACTGCGAGGGTCTCTGCACAGTTCAGAGGTGGAGTTAAACATAAACCAGCCTTGAAGTGAAGAGCTGGAGGGATTCCCACATTAACTCGCTGCTCCACAGTTTTCCACATGTGTCGCTGGTCCGTGGCCCGTTTCTCCTGCGCCGCCTCACACCTACACAGCTCGATTTCACTCGGCTGACAGCCGCACAGGGCCCTTGAGCGGCACTTTAACAAACCGGTCTGAACTTCACAAGACGGCAATCAAAGCTCAGCAATAGGGGGAAACTGTCACGGGCTTCCCTCGGCTGTACACGCACGCACGCACGCACGCACGCACGCACGCACGCAGCTGTGGAAGGAGATCACATCAGAGACACTGGCAGCTCTCCAAATCCCATGTCAAAATACATCACACACGACCTGAGACGCACAAACGTGACTCTGTGTCTGAATGAGAACGGGGTTTAAAGCTCAGCTCAGCTCAGCTGGATGAGAATTTAAAGAATAACACAAAAAGAGGAAGAGAGTTTGAGGAAAAGCAGCAGCAAAATGAGATCTCACTCAAACTCTGATCAGAATCTCATAAACTCTGAGAGCAGCTCAAAACCTCAGCCAATATCGGCTGTGGTGAGTGGAAAACTAATTTGTGAACTTACACGCATCCTGTTTGCTGCTTGGTTCAAGAAATGAAAATGACGTTGCAAAATGTCACGTTGTCACAAAATATTCAGATGGTTTGTTTCCTGGGGAAGATCCTCAGGACACAACAACACCAGAAGATCATCAGCAAACAACTCAGTTTTCAATGCTTACATCTGAGTAAATGAATCACACGACAAATTAAAATGATTTAATCTGCCTTCTGGTTATTAATCGACATCACAATTTCATTTATGGCTTCAGTTGTGTGTGGTTTTCAATCCTGTTTCTCTTCTTGTTTTGGTGGCCGTGTTTTATTTTGGTGAACTTCCAGTTCCGGTTTTTAAGTGTTATTTACAAAATTGCAAGTTTATTGGTCTGTGAGAGGGTAAGCTTTCATTATTGTGCGATTATCAATATATTACTTGAAAATGGTGTCAAAACAGCAATATTGTCGTTTATCGTGATAGTTAGTGGGACAATTTATTCTTAGGGAACATTTGTTATTGTCAATCTGCCCAGAGTCTGAACTCTGACTTTACTTCAAATCAAATGCCTTTATATAGCACATTTAGCATTAAAATAACATTTAATAACACAAACTAAATGCTATCACACACGGAAAAACTATTTCTGTATTTTACGTTGATATCTCCCTGCTGTTGGAGAAATACATGAAACTTGTTGACTGTAAATTTAGTTTTTATCAACTATTATTACTTTCAAATAATTTAAATAATACAGCACACTTAAATACCACAAAATCCAAATAATTTCTTTTACTTTGCTACTCCTGTAAGGCTAAAATCAGTAGCCACGATGACACTGTTATGTAAGCTAACTGCAAATTAAGCTAATGATAGTAGCTGCGTTACATAGATAGAGTAGCTTAGGAATGACAGAGTATCTGGTGTTGACATGTTGGTGTGTGCGCCCTCGTGCCCCTGTTCCCCCCAAGTGAAAATCTGCTTAGGGCCCCAAAAATTCTTGGGCCGGCCCTGGTGAGGGGTAAGGCAGAAGGAGGCTGAAGGAAAGCTGCATTAATACGAACCTTTTATCAACAACTTTCTTGATAAATGAGGACTGATAGATATTTGACACCAGGGACGAATCGGGTTAGCGTCTCTTTGACAATTTTTCGTTTGCTAAAGCAGAACAAAACCAAGCTTGTATTTTTAGCAGGCATTAATGTCACAGCAACAGCACGCCCAGTCAGATGGACACAGTCATCCTGAGTCATCTGCTCCCCAGGACAGTCTGTTCCTCCCCAAGCAGACCGGGCGCGCTAACAGGAGTCCTGCTGTGGTTCCTCTTGTTGGAACGGGGAACATGTCGGGTCAAAAGCGCCACAAAGGGGCGACGGGGAGAGGGTGGCGGTATCTGACCCGACACATCGCATCAGACTCGCTCCGCTGGCACCCGTCCTGCCCCCTCCATCCTGCCTAATTACCATAATCACACCTTCAACCCTCACTTTGCTTTGATGCATTTCTCTCTCCTCTGTTTGGTCCCACCAGTGATATTCTGTCCATCTGATACTGAGCAGCTCACTGATCAGTGAGGACATCATTGGCACTAATGCGATAAGATTAGTGAGGAAGGCAGCCGACAGTAATGGCCCTCTGGAGTGGCTTAATGGTATCAGATGTTTTGTGTTTCCTTGAGCAACAACAAAATAATCATATCATTTCTGTCTACAAATCAACATGTAAAAGTAAAGATTTGATTTCCATTCACCCCTTTTTACTCTGGCAACAGACCCCACCACCTTCAGAGAACAACTCTGCATGATGTAGTAAGCAGACCCAATATCAGTATCGGTCCTGACACTGAAAACAATTCTAGATCGGACATCGGTGACAATGTGCTCCATCTATTCAGTCTAATTCTATGCTTTATTTATTTTACATCATATTCCTAATTGCACTTTCATAACCATTTAAAAGGTTTGCTACAGTTTATTTTTTACACTTTGACCAAATTAGTCAATCTATTGTTTTTATCAGTTTCAGTTTCTATATTATTTATTTTAAACTTGCTCTTCTACTCCTTTTTGCACCGACTGAACAAATTAAAGATGTGTTGTTTTTACATGCTTGACCAGGATTGTGAAGCTGTTGGTGCATTCAAGAGAGCAGAGTTATCAAATCCATTTGTTATTCAGTACATTCATGTCTGAGTTAAGAAACAAAGAAGAAACGATTTAAATCACCTTAAACCACCTGAACAATCAGCCACACTTTTCAGATTTTCAAGCTTTTGAGGACTCTGGCATTCTTGTGTCGTTTCTGGTTACAGGGACGTGAAGGGAAATCAATAATGTGCCATCGGGCCCGTTTGCCACTCGTTCTACTCACCATGAAGTGCGGCTGCGTCAGTATCCGTCTGAGCTCTTTAGCTTCGTACTTCTCCGGGTAGCAGGAGATCTCTTCCAGGACCTGAGGATGCAGGGAAAGGACAGTCTGCTTCAAACAGGTCACTTTCACGCCGACGTACCTGCTGGACCTCAAACTATGCAGACAGACCAACCCGGCAGCCCCACAGGCCCTCCCCTCTTAAGGTTCCCGTGACCTCCTGATAGCGCTTAGTGTTGTCAGCTCCGGTTATCCTGCCTGACTGGTGAATGTGGCATTGTAGAGGTGAGAGGCCTCTCACAGGGTGTGGGTGTTTGCTCTGAAACCTGCGTTATTGAGTCGCTGCTTGGAAAAGCTGAAGGGTGGGCGGAGCCTCTTACATCCAGGTGCCTCGTTTACCCCTTAGATTCCAGAGAAAACTCTTCCCACCACGAAATGTTAGCTTTTCATGTCATTTAACGCTTACAAACATAGCATATAATCTACGAAACTTGATATTACTTGGATAAACTCAGGCTTGTTGTTTGGTTTTGAATATTCGTGTTACTTTCTGACAAACCAACACATGCAGAATGTGTCCGTTTTAAGCTAAGCTAGCCTCATCACTCATTGAGTGTTTGCTACATCTCTGACTTTATTTTGAGATAAAAATCTCAATATTACAGGGTGTGCTGTGGTGGCGCAGGGGTTAAGCACAACCCACATATGGAGGCCTTAGTCCTCGACGCAGCTGTCGCAGGTTCAATTCCTGGCCTTGGCGACCTTTGCTGCATGTCTTCCTCCTTCTCTCATCACTTTCCTGTCAATTAACTATCAAATAAAGGCCACTAGAGCCAAACAAATCTTAAAAAACAACAAAAAAATTTAAAATCTCAATATTACGCCTTTAAGTAAAAGTTGAGGTCCTCAGATCTTTATTCATGTCCCGACGGGCAATTAATTTAGCAAGCAAGCCACAGTAATAACAACAACCCACCAACAATTAGTGTTTAGCTGGAGGGCTACGTACCAAAATTCCCCTGTTTTGTCACAAAACATAAAACTTGTTGATCAAAAACAAATAGGTGGTGGTATGACTAATAATGTCAGCAATAAACAAACCAATAAACAGATTGTTAACTTTAGAACAAATTCTGCTACAATGTTTTTGTGAGATTCTAGCTAGAACCGGGTGTTTTCTGTACCAGTTGTATTGCAATTTGGATCATGTTCATGTTACATGTGTGTATGGCACCCCTCCTTCTTTTGAGGTCATGTTTAGTTACGGTAAGGAAAGCTTGTAAAAAAAACATAAAATGGAGACGGCAGGGGAGGGCTGCCATATGTAGCACACAACTAAACATTGTAATTTGTGTTTGACACTTAAGTAAAAAAGGAAAATAAAAGTATTTTAGTTTCAGTCAGAAATTAGTGACGCTGTTAATTTTTACAGCAGGAGTAAAAAGAGTATGCCTTTGCTTCCAGTGGGTAATAAAACACTTTGAGTTTATCTCAGATGCATTTAGGTGCCGTATGTTTTTGCTTCAAGCATCAGCTAGACCGAGAACAGCTAAAACACACGCAACATCAGAAGTAAAATCTGCTCTTTCTCTTTAATCATCAGCATCTGTTGAAGTTCTGCACGCCACTTTAAATCTATCACAGCTGATTTAAGTAGGAAAATGTGACCTGGAATCTCTGAGCGGACTTGAAAGTCTCATATAAACGTTCGGTGTTAATAAGCCCAGACTCTGTGCTCCCTCCCGTTAAACGGCCTCCCCAGTCTGAACAGCTCTGGGATTTACGTCTCCGGGCCTCACCCACTCATCTCGCTGCTCTGACTCTTTGGTAAGTCCCTCAGTTTGCACATTTCATGTTCAGCCATAAATGAATTCCAACAACATTAAGTATTTTATTTTAATGTGTCTTACAAAAAGTGTTTGACATGCTATTAGGTGACAATCCAGAAGAGCCATTCATTTTCATTTGTTCTGACTGATAGAATGGAGTTAGCTTTTTTCAAAGTGTGACGTAGTACGGGTCATTCGGCTGCTTCCTGAGCGTAGGCTAAACGAGACTGTAGATGTTAGCTTTCTTTAGTTAATATTTATAGAAAAACTGTTAGCTTTTTGTAGCTAAAATCAACAGGAAGACTGTAGATATTAGCTTTCTGTAGCTAATATCAACAGGAAGACTGTAGATGTTAACTTTCTGTAGCTAATATCAACAGGAAGACTGTAGATGTTAACTTTCTGTAGC
>NW_015112805.1:370730-375817 GCF_001443285.1 Poecilia latipinna | reverse complement strand
CTAATATCAACAGGAAGACTGTAGATGCTAGCTTTCTGTAGCTAATATCAACAGGAAGACTGTAGATGCTAGCTTTCTGTAGCTAATATCAACAGGAAGACTGTAGATGTTAGCTTTCTTTAGTTAATATTTATAGAAAAATTGTTAACCTTTTGTAGCTAAAATCAACAGGAAGACTGTAGATATTAGCTTTCTGTAGCTAATATCAACAGGAAGACTGTAGATGTTAACTTTCTGTAGTTAGTATTTATAGAAAAACTGTTAGCCTTTTGTAGCTAATACTTACAGGAAGACTAGATGTTAGCTTTCTGTAGCAGGAAGACTAGATGGTAGCTTTCTGTAGCAGGAAGACTAGATGGTAGCTTTCTGTAGCTAACGTTAACGGAAGACTGTAGATGTTAGCTTTCTGTAGCTAATATAAACAGGAAGACTGTAGATGCTAGCTTTCTGTAGCAGGAAGACAAGATGTTAGCTTTCTGTAGCTAACGTTAAAGGAAGACAGTAGATTTTAGCTTTCTGTAGCTAATATTTAAAGCACGACTATAGATGCTAGCATTCTGTAGATAATATCAACAGGAAGACTGTAGATACTAGCTTTCTGTAGCAGGAAGACGAGATGTTAGCTTTCTGTAGCTAATATTTAAAGGACGACTATAGATGCTAGCATTCTGTAGCTAACGTTTACAGGAAGACTGTAGATGTTAGCTTTCTGCAGTTAATATCAACAGGAAGACTGTAGATGTTAGCTTTCTGCAGTTAATATCAACAGGAAGACTGTAGATGCTAGCTTTCTGTAGCTAATATTTAAAGGCAGACTGTATGCTAGCTTGTGTAGTACTGCCAAGATAGTTTCCACTGTGGGTATTGATTAAGATTAAGGTATATTTGGTGTTTGAACAATTAAAACAGGGAGTTACACGCATCCTCAGAGTGGCTCTCAGGTATTTGTGGATTTTAGCCGTTTGCCGGTAGCTGTGGTCCCTAACCACCGTAAATGTCAGGGTCCAGTTTATATTCATATAAAATTAAATATGAATGAATACATCAGCTGAGAAAAAGTTGTTATAAGACATAGTTAAAGAGGTTTCTATGGTGTTTGAATTTGTTTGTATCCAGGTTTAGCTGATTTAGTAACAACGCTAATGCTAATGTCAGACTTACTAGCAAGCTTGGCTTCTTAAAGGGACAGTATTCTGCAAAATTATCTTTATTGAGCCTTACATGATGTTATAATATTATTCTCTAATCAAAAACACACACGGGGTGTTGCTTTGATTCTTTCAAGCATAAGAAATCCTTTAGTCTCCTGCGGCAACCAGGCTGTGTGGTGTAACAGAGCGCTGCCTTTTCGAAGAAGCTCCTCCCTGGAGCTGCAGTCACTGGCTGAGCTTCCCCATTACTGAGCATCCCTCCCTCGTAATACCTCCACTAGGCTCCACCAGACCAGAGGCAGCAGCAATTAGCAAACACTTGGTACAATTCAGCATCTACTGGACATTGTTGTAATGCTGTTGTAATAAGTTCCAGAAAGAGCAGGAGCTTCTTACAGGTCCAATTTCAAGGTGTCAAATTTTGAAGTCATATGTCTTTTAAGTCATGCTTGATAAAAATGAAGGTAACAGTTACTTGATTGTGCACTATGTTTCTGGAATATCCATAGTACCACCCCATCATAAGGCAGTAAATCAACAATGCATCTTAGCTGTGGTTATCAGGCTTGATAAATTTACTTCGGTAATGTTTATGTCTTATCACAAACCAGAAGAGTTCATGCAGTGAAAGTGCTCGTTAGACGTCATTCTGTTGTGATAAGAGGGCTTTCTCTGAATCCATTAAACGTGTTAGCATGTGCTAATGACTGAGGCTGTGAAACAGTTTCCTCACTAATGTGGTGTATTTGGTATCGACTCATCGTAAGTAAATGTACACTAGATTGTAGAAAGCATTTACAATTGATGAAGTAAAATCAAAAACACTCTTGGTGGGCTTGGGGCGAACGTAACATTACTGCAGTAACTTGAATCTTGTTCCGGTGAGCCAACCAATTCAACAGTCTCCTGTGCATTAAAAGTCCAAATCTCACGATATCGTCATGAGAGTTGAACATTTACAGTTTGAGTTTTAAATTGTTAGCATCAGCTAAAACGGGGGGTCAACGTGACCTGCTGCTATCCTTCCACCAGTTTGAGCATTTCTTACATTTTTCTACAAACACATGGTCCCTTTGACATCTTTCTGCTGCTGTTTCTGATAAACCTTCAAAAACCCAAAATGATCAGTCAAAGGGGAAAGTGAGAAGTGTGTGCTCAGTCACCTCTTTGGCTCTTTGCACCGCATCACTGGGGGGGTTTCGGATCTGTGGCGTCGACTTGGTGTTGATCTTATCGTAGAGCTGAAAGGAAAGCAGGAAGCCAGTGAGCGAGTCAGTCGAAAGTGAGGCTCCATCTATTACACCACTCATTCTTTGCATGTCAGATGAGTGTGACAATTCATTGCCCCTCAGATTTTATGTACTTTCCCACAAAGATTCCTTCTGTGTCGAACTGTGTCAGGCTGGGATAAGTTACTTTTGCTGAGACGTCACTATCATTTCATATTTAACCTGTCAGTCTGGGATTGTTCAACAACAAATTACCCAGTCATTGTGAACCCCAAGTTGTCATATAGTTACTGTTTTATTTAGAAAATAAGGCAAGGTCCCCTGCTATGCTGCCATCCCAACAAGCAAGCAAGCTGAGGTGAGTACATTTTCATCAGCGTAGACAAAGTGCTTGCATAACTTAGGATGAAATCGGTTTAGTAAGATTAAGAACATTTTATAGCAAACCTAGTCCACAAAATACCAAACAACCAGCTCAACTGGTGATCAGCTCTCATGCGTTTGAGAATCAAATGATTAGAAAGACTCCAGTGCGACAGAGGTATTGTTTGTGCAGATGTGTCTGCAAAATGTGTGCATAGGCTATTGCAAGAAAAAGAAACGGTGAAAAAGTCTTTGGAAGAGCTTGTTGTTAATTCATCATTTCGTCATTAGAGCCATCTGTTGACAATAAGCACTTCTCACCTCTCTGCTTGTAGGACATGAGTCATTATAAATGGTTCAAAACAACATACTGGTGCAGGTGTCATAAAGGGACAGACCAGCCCTGAAAGGCAGTCGAGACAAAGCCAGCAGCTGTGGCTCAAATTAAAACCGAGCGGCCTTTGGGACCTCGGACGCAGACGACCACGGCCGAGTGACACAGCCGTTATCACATGAAAAAGGAACGAGTGTGTGATGTTTGCTGAGCAGTATGTAATTTTCATTTGACCTGCAGCACAGAACACTGGCAGACAGTGTGCCGCTATAAGTGCACACAGTCGTAGACGCACACACAGACACACACACGCATACACACAGACACGCAGACACGCACACACGCACACTCTCAAAGAAAAACAGAGGTTTGTACCAGGCAGTGCAATGATACCCAACGCCCCTCTGTTTTTTTTCTAACAACACCAGCAGCATCACATTTCACTGAACAGATGTGGACAACTTAATGCCTACAGCAAATAACTTTTGACAGTTTTCTAGAAAAGATTTGCAGCAGATCACACATCAACATCGCTCTCATAATGAAGGGTAGACTTGTAGCCTTATAGAACCGGGAAGCATAGCAAGGAATTCTGGATATCTGTTGGGAATATTTATGGACCCAGTTGCAGAGCACAGTCTTCTCAGAGTTGACAGCTTTCGTGTGAAAACAGAAGAGCAACAAAGTTCAAGAGGTGTTTTTCTTTGGCTTCAAAACTAGAACGTCTAGTTTGACGTTTCCTTGTAGCATTCCTAAACATGAATTACACAGCACAGAAAGCAAGCTACTATTTTTCTGATGCCTCTCAGTGTTATGAATCACTTGTGCTTGTCAAAGGAGAAAGACAGAACTATGCTAGAAAGGAATTCAAACTTTGATGAAGAAAAAATACCAAAACCGATCAATGGAATGGGGTGTCCAGTTCTAACGCAGTCATGCAAGCACCGGTCCAGATAAAAGTCTGAACTGTATACATCAATGATCATGACCACTGGAAGTGAGATCAGTGGTTTCTGATTAAGAGACGTCATGTTGTGGGCAGTTTGGAGAGGTTTCAACAAAGATCAGATTGTGACGGTTTGACGGTTCAACTCGGATGTAGCATTAAGAAAATTACCCAAAGTGATGTTTGGTTTCATATCAAGCATTAAATGCTACACCATAAAAACGGTTCAAGAACAGTGTGAGGTGCTGACTGTGTCTCCAAACTTTCCTGGAAAACAAGTTCGTTTAGATATTACAGATTTCCAAACTTTGGAACATGCTAACTGACTGGTTGAACCGACCCGTGACTTTCTTTTAATGCTTGATCCGGACAACGAAGGAGTGAAAGAAGATGACCTGGTCCAACGGCTAGTCACTGTTTTCTGTACTAGGATGTGGCACCGGAAAGTATATTAGGAAAAGGACAACAGTGGCAAAGCAATCCTTAATAATTCAGGTCAAAGTGGGCAGAACTTTGACACATTTGACAAAGTGAAACATTCTTTGACAAAACGTCCTTAAAAAAAGTGCAAGAACGGTTTCATAAACACAACGAAGAGTTTCTGATATTGCATTGGCTTATCCTTTAGGATGAAGTCCTCCACTTGAATCAGACTAATGATCCATTACCAGATGTTTTGTATGATAGGCGAACGGTCTTCAAGAATGTCTGCTTGGCTTCAGTCACTACATACAGAATTGTAATATTCTGGAAGAATCTAATACTCTGGTTTAGGTTTAGATCGGTTCATCACTCAGCTTTGAATCCACAACTGTGTGGTCAGGCAAACGATTTTAATAGATATGAAAATCAGGATATATGGTAGATTCCAAGTCAGACTCAGTCGTCTAGTCAAGACCGCTCCTGCCACCTTCTTCAAATTAAATAAAACAGTTTAATTTGGCTTTTGCAGCAAAAAATGTTTTTGTTTGTGCCACTATCATTTTAAAGATATCACAAAATGTTTCCACATTTAAAAAAAAATCATACAGATTTGGTGTCAATAATAAGCTAGCTTATTATTG
>NW_015112805.1:354797-367553 GCF_001443285.1 Poecilia latipinna | reverse complement strand
ACAAAATGTTTCCACATTTAAAAAAAAATCATACAGATTTGGTGTCAATAATAAGCTAGCTTATTATTGTATTTTAGTTTCAGTTTATCTCTGCTGACCTCATCTTACCTTAAAAATTATAACGGCACAAAATCATTTTTTGCTACACAAACCAACTTATTGGTAGCACAGTGGATTGAAGCTAAATTTCATTGGATTTTGTAAATGTGGCTTGGCTGGTTGACCTTTGAAAACATTGACTAATGCTAGCAGCACAAACAAAACGTTTTGCTGCACAGAGGCGTGACACAGATTTAACCCGACTTCACTCAGGTCAGAAACTCGCTCAAATCCTCACGCTTCCTCATTTTCCCTGCTTCTACAACATCAACGCTGAGAGGAAAACGTTCACCAATATGTGTCGTCCGCTAACAGGGACCATGACATACCGTGTTATTATCACCACCTGATCAGTGCGAGTCATGTTACATCAAAATAAACTAAAGTGTAAAAGTAATCAGTAGATTACAACTTCGGAAAGCCGGCATCTGCAGATAGGAGCTCATATGTTTTTTTACCCAAGCAGAATGACTTGTTTACTTTCTGCAAAAACCTGGCGCTCTTATGACTCAATCTGTGCGCCTTCAGCCAAAACGGCATCATATATTCTGAGATGAAAACAACATATCTTCATTACTGAACACTGACAGGTGTAAACAGAGATTCAGTCGCGGGTAAGTCGTGTCTCTGCCTCAGTCAGCCCAGAGGAGCCTCAGGAACTGCACCGAGAGCAGCGGCAGGAGAGAAACACATAAATGTGCTCGACTGAAGCTCCTCATTAAACACGTCACACACCAAAAACACACACACGGAACGCGTTGAAATTTACCTCGAGGCATCGCCTGGCGAAAACGCCGATCCTGCGCACACGTCGGGAGAGAGCAGAGCGGGACGTAAACACGCACAAGGCTCCCGAAAGCAGCGAGCGATTGGCTGAGAAACACCAGTGGAGTGCGAACGGCGGCGTCTGCAGGATGTGTGAGCGCAGCGGCGGCGGCGGCTGCCAGCGAGTGGCACCGAGGCCCGACAACAGCCATCATTGTTCCCACCAAAGCTGGGCTCCTTCTCCTCCGTCCCATCCTGCTCTGATCCCCCCTCTCTTAAAGCCGGGGGAGCGAGGGGGGCAAAGTAAAGCTAAAAGGAGACATCGGCAGCTCCCACCAACACTGATACACACACAAAAACACACTTTGACCTATTCAGCCTGTAAGAAGGCCCACACATCTCTGTTCAACTCTCTCTGTGTGCCACACAGGATTCCCTATTTATCAGGCTGGGAGGATAAATCTGCACGCAAGGAAAGTTAAACTAGTGAAACTCTGTGATTTGAGGCCCAGGCTTTGAGCTTTTGCTTCCAGTAATCAGGCTTCAAACTGAGCTGAGCTTGTTCCAGATGTCCTGCTCAGAGCAGTGAACATGGTGAAGTGGAGCCCGGTTGGTCAGACTGGTTTCCATCCAAATAACGTCTGCTCCCTGCTGGCCTGGTGTTGCTTCAGCAGGAAAATGTCAGACTTCATCGAACCAACGATTATTTTAGTAAACAATAAAATCGACATAGCCTTTTAATCGCATACAAAAACTGGCACATTCTGCAGATCTTTATTCTAACAACTTAAATCTTTTTTGAGATAATATTAGAAATAAATTAAAAGATGAAAATAAGAAAAAATCTCTTTTTTAGATAAAAGAAAAACATTTCATTGCCTAAAATGCAGTGATGTAGCATTCATGTAACGCCTAATTGATCATTTGTAGCAAATATGCAAAAGCAGCTAAAACAATCTTCTACCATCAACATGAGAAAAGCTCAAACCTTTTAGCCTGACTTAAGATAAATACAGTGTAGGGCTGATCATTTGAATACTTTTTAATTTAACCAATTAATAATTAGATAAAAGGAGCTTAATTGATTTTTTAAATTTAAACCATTAAGTTTATTCTTTGTAAAGTTTTGTCTTCATTACTGCTCTGACTGTGTTGTTCTTTCAGCAAAACGGCCCTTTTTGAGTCTGAATACTACAGTTAACGATTAATTGATTACTAGATTAGTTGACGAGCATTTCAATTATTGATTAATCACGATTAATCCAATTAATTGTTTCAGTTCAATCAATAGGATTACTATTTGAAAGCTACACTTCAATCAAATACAATAATACAAAAGCATAATGAAAATGTATATTTACAGAAACCAGCAGTTTATATTTGTGTATAAGAAGATCACAGTGAAACTAAAGCTGTGTTTAGTTGCACAGAAAACTAAACTGTATGGGAAGGAAGTGACAGTGTTGCTGCAGGGGGGACTGGTGCACTTCACAAAGCAGATGACGACAAGAGGAACCGAAAACATCAGCAACTTGAGCCCAGTTAGCTACAAAGCGGCTACAACAGAGGAAGTGTTTTGGAGATCATTTTAAAATCAAAGCCCTCACAGGCAAATGAAAAACATATTTTTATAGACATATTCTTAAAGTCTGACATTCTCCCCCCTTTGCAGATTACTTTATAGAAATCTGCCAGGAGAAAAGCATTTAGCCTTTATCCCAAGGAACAATTTCTTCCTGGAAGGTTTTCCGTCATGTCTTTTTGACAATCCAAACGTCCTTCTCTCATTTCTTAGCCAAGCGTTTGTTTGTTTTTTCCTGCCCAGAAATGGAAGTGAGAAGGAAAAAAAACATATCTGAGTGGCTTATTTTGCCACGAGAGGGACTGGAGTGAAACCACACCGACCCTAATGGCCCTGCTGCAACGGATAGACAAAGGGTGGGATTCCTAGAACTAATGCTCCTCCCACTTGATTTGTGTTTTATTCATCATTATTCATCTTTTAAATAAAGATATCCATAAAAGAAGCTTAGAAGTTGCAGATATATTTGAAAATTGTGGTGGAAAAAAAAGACTTCCTAAGTAAAAGCAAACATGTCTAATGCCTCTCAGGGCTTCTGCGAAAACCTCTCATCTACGTCCCACAGAGCTGAAAAGGTCTGGATGAACGAAGTGGCCTACAAAGCAGAGAATATGCGAAGTTCAGGAGGAGTGGGTCAAAACAGCTAATTATTGTGAGGAGTCAACCCCTTAACTGTCACCTCAAAACATTTACATGCAAGTCAATGAAATGTTTGACCCAAGTCAGAAGGGAAGTTACACCAAATATTAAAGAAATGTAAAAAGAATAAAATAAAAAAATCTGAATTTGAAAACAGTAAAATAAAATAATAATAATAATAATAATAATGAAGACATTTTTTCTCTCGTTATTTTCGGATTAGCTGCATTTCCATTGACCATATAATTGTGCAAATTGATATTTCAAAAATAAATTTGCTCAATGGAAACACCAACTTAAAAAAAAAAAAAAAGCTCAGTTTTGGATAAAAAGTTTTGCCGCTGGGATGAGTTGGTTTTTTTGTCCGTATGGAAATCGGCCTGGAACTGAAACCCTTTTTCTGCATCGCATGAGTCACATGACCAACGACAGGATGTTGCCACTGGCTAACCACCAGAGACGGCGACAGGAAGTAGTTAGAGGATCGTGGTGTGGCGTGGTTTCTAATGACTTATCACGTAAACAAGCACATTCACTTGTAATTTTAACTGCGTTTCATATTTAATGGGAACATCCCAATTGTGTGGGTTTTTTTTATTTTAGCGAATAATCGACTAAGTTTACACATATTGGTAATGGAAACACAACAACTTCAGTCCGATTTAGACCAAAACAGAGACAACAAAAAAAGATACAGTTTATGAAAGCATTTGGTTTTAACTGTACAATCATACCAAGAAGGGAATCAGTTATTCTGAAACAACATTAACTTCTCAATGCGGGAATTTTCACAATTATACTAAGAGCTGATTTCATGTGGTTAACCTTTCCTCCTCTGCTGGCCACTCCGCTCTGACCGGATCCTGGTCAAACTGAGGCCAGCGGCAGGAAGCACACATGCTAACAAGATCGCTTTTTAGTGGCTTGTCTAAGAAAGGATTTAAAATAGATGATGAACATTACCCGTTTTAATACAGCACTGGCGAGGCCTCATTAGCTGGATTCAAGAACACATAATATTAGTAATATTCTAATAAGGAAAACTGTTCGAGTTCCATCCTGGTAAATAAACGTAAATACTGAATAGACTCAATGTTAGTGCTGTAGAAACGTAATTCCTAAAAGAATTTAGGCTGTGAAATAAAAGTGTTTGAACAAACAAACTGCAGACAGGTCGACTGGTCTCAGTCTCATTTTCAGTGTAAACCCCAAACCCTGCTGCTGGACACTCAGCTGAGCAAAGAAAATGGAAAGGAAGGCGAAGACATGTTTATGTAAGGTCTGCTCTACTCCTGAAGTACGGTCTGTGAGGAGGTGATGCATCGGTGGGTCAGCAGTCAACAGCTGCCTCTGTCCACATTTGAGTCATGGAGAGCAGCAGAGAGCAGCTGGCTGGCTGTTCACAGCACTAAGGGGATTAAAGGGGCAGTATTGTATGTTTTCCAGGCATCTAGTGCTACCCTATAGCACAATCAAGTAACTATCTTAACTTCAGATGTTATAAAAATTATGTATATGTCAAATATGATTTAAACAAAATTTGGCTTTGGAATTTTATGGCTTAAAATTGGGCCTCTGTCTCTTTAAGAAGCTCCTGCTCTTTCTGAAACTCTGCCTTCAGGAAGTCACCACAAGATGGCTCCTCTATTAACCCTTTAACAACGTTTTTACCAGCATTGCACTGAGAAGTAGCTCCTATAATGAGCTCAGCTGATGCTCAGCTCCACCAGGTGTTTGCTAATTACTGCTGGCTAGTCTGAAGGAGCTGACTTATATAGGAAGGGATGCTCACAAGCTTGGAAACTGCAGCTCAGAGGAGAATCTGCGTCTCAAAGGCGGGGCTAGGTCCACCCAGGCGTTTATCACAGCTCAATGGTTGCCATGGGAGATTTAAGGGTTTCTCAAACACGCCTTAATACATGAAAGAATCAAGTCAACACTCTGAATATGTTTTTAACGAGGGAGTAACATTATAACATGAAGTACAGCTATAAAAAAGCAAATTTTAGATAATACTGCCCCTTTAACGAGATGCCAGATCGTCTCTGACGGCCCCACCCAGACCGCTGGGAACCCAGTAAAAATAACAATATTGTTACTTTTGTTTTTATGACGAGGCTGCAGCACATTATGTGATTATTTAGCAGAGGTAGCACATTAAGAGAAAGACCAGCAAAGTGTAAATTCAGTAGAAATGCAGTCGTCTTCAGATGGGTCAGGGATAAAGTTATGGAGAAGTTAAATCTTAGTCTAGTGTATGAAATACTGTTATTTAAATATGAAAACAGTTTGATAAAGAGAAAGACTGCGAGCAAGCATGAGGATAACCAAATGCTGCAACCAATTGCCAGGGTTTGTGTTGTTTTATTTATCTACAACTTTGTAAGAAATCCTCTGCAAGTGTCGTTCACCATGACGACGACTGACGTAAAACCTGCAGATAAATGAGGATTTCAGTGGGACTTGACTTGACAGTAAATGTTTTCAACAGAAGAGCAAAGACAATTAGATTTTCTAACACGGTCAGACAGACGAGCGGAGCGACTCGCCTTGTTGTCAGCGCGTCAAATCCCCGAGATCGAAAAAACTCCTCAATGGCCGAAGGACTGTGAGATGAAACGTGTTTGTGCGGAAAACGCGGCCCGACAGTGACGGACGGCGACGAGGCCCGACAGGCAGCAGGCTGCGCTCAGACATGCACAGGCTAGCTGCCTGTGGGAATCAGGTCTGGTTCATTTACAACACGAATCAAACTGCTGTCAGTTCAGTTCCCATGATCTCATCCTGGGTTGGAGGTGCTGCAGTCAGATGCAGCCAGTGAAATTCTCTCTCAGGGTTTTTCTGCACAGAACCGGTTGACAAAAAAAAAAAAAAAAAAAAAAAAAAACTTTAAAAAAAAAAAACACCAAAGGAAAAGTGTTGATGGATGATAACAAGTGTGAGTGTGGATAGTTGCAGGTTCACTGCAAAAACACAAAATCCTAACGAGCATTTTTGCTGTTTTCTAGAGCAAAAATCTTAAAAACTAATTTATATAAAACTATTCAGGAAGATATATTAACTTAAGTCAATAATTTTTAAATATTGTTTAAAAAATGTACTAGTTCCACTGCAGATTATTTCCCTTAACATATTGTTCCTGTGCTTTAAAACTGCAGTATTTAACTTTATATATATATATATATATATATATATATATATATATATATATATATATATATATATATATAAACTGAGTGTTGTCATTGTCTTAAAGAGAGCAGATGTCATGGATAAATTTGATATCAAATAGAAAGTTGACAAAGATAATACAGCATTTTAATTCCACAGTAGAGAAATTCGTATAGTTTCAGTAAGAAGGTACAGAAAAAAAATATCAGTATTGGTATCGGTTGGTATTGGTATTTGGTTATCGGCCAAATGAGTTTTAGTATATCGGCATGTCAGATATCAACCAAAAATCCAATATGGTGGATCCCTGTTTTTTTTTTTTATTTAGCATTATGTTAAATACTATGCATGTAACAATAAAAGCATTGAATCTCAAATAACATCAAACAAGAATCAATAGCAGAAAACAATCTATGGATTGACTGTGATTATTATTCACAGTATAATAAAATCAAGAGAATAAAAATCACATATTTAGCACCAAAAAAAAGCTTTTTTTTGGTGCTAAATATGTGAGAGAGTGTTGTAATCATGAGCAGCTAAAGGTTAAAATAAAGTGTCTTGACGGATCCAAGCCTCTCAAACGTGCTTTGATCAGAGGCTCTGAGGTCACATGACCTCTACGGCGGCTGCAGCTGTCCGCCACTCATCACGATGTAGAGAGTTGAGCCAGATGTGAGCCACCGCAGAGGGGACAGAGTGTGTGAACGCTTATATATTTGGTGATGATGATGTCACGCTGTGCGTGCATGTGTCTGTCTGTGTGTGTGTGTGTGTGTGTGTGTGTGTGTGTGTGTGTTTGTGTGGGAGGGACACTTACGTCGAGCAGTGTGTGTAGATGCTGGTCCTGGAAAACGCTGTGGAGGAAGTCGAGGTCTTTCTCGCTGCAGTCTGTCAGAGCGTGGATCTCCTCCAAACTGTCCAGCACTTGAGACACAGCGCCTGCGAGGTCAGAGGTCACAGGCTCGTCAAGAGTTCGTTTCACATTTTAACAGGTAAAAAAAACAAAAAAAAAAAACTTTTGGTAAAAAAAAAAAAAAAAAAAAGACTTAGGCCATTATTTCAGGTAGGTGACAAGATGTGAAATTTGTAGGATTTTTCTTAGAGTCATCAAACACCACAAAAGTCTGAAACTAGCATCTATTTTTTTATTTCCCCCGCCTAGAGTGCAGAATCTCCTGCAGTCAAAATGACCCCTAATTGGGACCAAAACAGGTAAAGATGATTGCATTTCATTTATTCTTTCTTTAAAGAACAAATGAAAATGTACAGATTTAGAAAACCCTATTTTGGTGCCTTGCGCACCACGAACATGTTTGTCTGATTTAGAGGGACTCAACGCTTCTCATTGACAGCTGGTGATCTTAACATGAACAAAATTGCTCTAATATTCCTAGTCAGTGATATCCGCTGAAGTCTCACTATTTATCCACTCACTGGGTCATTAATAGTAATAATTAAGCTCATATATTGCCCTTTATATATCCAATTGATATCTCAAGGGGCTCATTCACAGACAGACCGGGAATCGAACCAGCGAACTCCTGCAATCAATCGCCATTAAGATGTTCGTTAATGTCAATTTGGTAGCATAACTTATTTTATCACACTGTGATACATGGGGTTTACATGATAGCTATTGCTAATAAAGCTAGGTGACGGTGGGTAACCATGACAACCAGTGACAGCTTAAAGGCGGGCAGTTTGGCTTCCGACGTGTTTACAAACAAATCATCCCTCTGTTGGTATCAGAAGAGTTAGAAACAAACAAACTCCAGAGAAAAGACCAGGAAAATCCTTCTCCTCCTAAAACCTTACCGCCACCAAGCTCTTCGAAACAAAACCGAGAAAAAAACAAAACAAAAAGCGTGTCCTACAGCAACGCTTAGCTCTCACAGCATCTATTAACCTGCTTAATGAGATAATGAGCACAGTCCCCCGTGTTCATTTTCTGCTCGTTTAAGAGCAGCTGGAGAGGAATAGAGACAGCAGCAATCAGGACGAAAAGGATAAACACTGGAAGGCAGCCGTGTTCTCGGCGAGAGTGGAGGGGTGAGCGGAGGGGGCACCTGAGGAGGTGGGGTCTTCGGAGAAGTCGTTGAGTTCCTCCGGTGGATCGCCGTAGAAGGAGCTGAACTTGTGACTGGACACGGCGGCCAACACGGCTCCCTGAAACGACACGGGGAGCGTTAAAGCCTCGTCATCGCCACCAAACCTTCCGGAACATCCCATGGCAGACGGACGGGAACCTTGAGCTTCCGCCTGGCGTTGAACTTCCTCAGCTGCTCCACGGTCTCTGGCAGATGGATTTTGTAAGCGTACCGGTCCCTCTCCTGCAGAGAACCACAAACAGAACCTTCATCTTTTTATTCCCGTCTTGGCATCATCGGCGGCCATCTTTACGTTCTTCAACTTTTACTTTCTTAGCTCCACCTAAAACAGGAAACTACTTCATCCAGTACAAACTTTAGATCCTACAAGAACATTTGGCTTAATATTTATGATCTGTATGGAAAATTTTCATATTTGCCTTATGAGTTTAAAGGTTGGTGATGCTTTTTGTTCACTAATGTTCACTGGCCTTCACACGATAGTCGAATTTAAAGCCAATTTGAACACCATACAGACGCTACAGCTGGACAAACTAGCCATGTTTAGAAATTATCGCCTTTTATGAATAAGATCTGCACACATTTCCACTGTGATCTTTATCTTTCTGCACATAATTTGCTTAAAAGCTTAAGTTTCTCAAATGCGCCTAAAAGCACCAGCAACTCGCTCTTCCCTAACGGCCGAGTCTGTTTCAGAGGATCGCCAGCGCCACGACAAGAGAAGAAATTAACCAGGCTGGAAAAACTTACCAAGTTACGCTACATTAATGCACAAAGCTTCTAAACAACGGGGACTTTTATTTTTTTGAGTCATCACTGAGACCAGTGTGAGCTCACTACTATCAAAACTGCTAGGAAAAGACAGAAGTTAGGAAACTCAGGAAGTCTGTTGGCGGATGACCCAATTCCAGAGAACTGGGTCACGATGAGCGCCTCTCTGGCTTTCAGGCTTCAGCTGAGAGTTTACATCCAGACTTGGGAACAGAGTCGCTCCGTCCACAACCTGACTGCTGAAAAACGGAGGTCTTCCTCAGAACTCTATCGAGTTTCAACCAATCCGTCAAAAATAGGTTTTCTATGCCAAGATCTGATGCCCTTTATAGAAAAATGTCCAAAACAAAAGCAACCCGCTGTGTAAGTTCATCCAAAAATAAACCGTGCGTCGCTCAGATCACATCTGGCAGTTCGAGCATTACCTCAGCACTGCAGGTATGTGATGTTGTCACATCACATGTTTTTCATTCCGCTCCGTCTTCATCCTGACCGAAACGTGGCACCGGCAATAAATTACCGAGAAAAATGCTTGAGATACAGCCTGCCTGCCTGCATTCTCGGCCCCCGGGCTCCAAAGTCACTGCAGAAAGTTCACCTGCAGCGTGAAGTGTGTTTAACACTATGTGTTTGGAAATGGAGAAGATCTGAAGCAGTCAAGCTCCTCTGAACGTTCTCTGCTTTCTTCTGCTGTGATGGCGGCTAATCTTACAGCCGACTGACAGATTAACGACAGATCACAGAGTGCCCTTCCTTCATCAGTGGATTATTATCTATAGAACAAACTAGTAATGTATTGTTCTTGAGGGGGGGAAATGTAGATGTACCTTCAATAAGAAATAAAAACTGTGTCAAACTCAAGGTTCGGGGGCCACATCTGGCCCGCCGTAGCTCTTTATGTGGCCGTCTAGACTCCGAATTACATCAATAAGATCCTCCAAGTTTTCACAAATCCACAAAATTTTCATAAAATCAACAGATCTCCAAATTTTTTTCTGATTTTACTGACATTTTTTCCTCAAAATTGGCCAAAAACTTTGGGTTTGAGTGACCAACACCTCAGCCTTACTTGATGTCCCGTCTGTGACCGATACAGCGTTTAATGAAAAAGTCACATTTAACATCACAAATTAGCGCAAATATCATAAAACCTCCTTAGTAGGAGCTAAGAGACACAGTCTCCTGTGGTCACAACGGGACGATTCTCATGTGTGGTGTCAGAGCGTCTGTGAATCCAGACGTGAAACTTTTCCAGCAGTGCTGAAAAATCAAAAGTGAAACCAGACTCGGCTTTGAAAGATTCACGACTGCCTGATGTGTCATTCAGCTCCCGGGAGCGCTGAGCTGTCAGGACATCATCTTGACGTCTCCCTCAGTCACTGCCCGCAGAAGAAGACGCGATGAAAGCGTCTGCAGAAACGAGACAAGCGGCATGAGCGCCGCTTCCCGTCACCGGTTTGGTGTTTATAGAGCGAGGACGGTGATTTCGCTCCAGCTTCGGGCTACGAGTCTCTCTTCCACCGTGGTCTTCTACACCAAACAGGCGGAAAGTTTGAAAAAGTCAAAACTTTCGAGCCGTAAGAATGAAGGAGCAACATGTTTTTCCAACAGAGGAAGGACATTTATAGATTTCTTTTAGCGGCAGCGTGGGGTAGAAACCCAACACTGAGCAGCGTTTGTTTTGTTGTTTCCCCAGTGTTTCAGACGCGGCGGTACCTTGAGCCAGGGATGGTTCAGAGCCTCGTACACGGTGATCCTCTCCGCTGGGTCCAACATTAGCATGCGCCTCACCAGATCCTTGGCGCTCTCTGAGATGTGGTTCCACTGACGGGGATTCATCTGCACAGCAACAAGACGGAGACATTTTCAGCGTGCTGCGCTTTAACATGCCCCACTCTCACCAACATAAGGCATCCTGTGTGGAGAAGGTCTGCTGTGAGGGTGGTTCACACAAAAAGACCACAGACTTACAGAGAAGGGAAATGAATGGTGGTGTAAGTTGGTTCATCGTTTGGGCCAGTCGTCTGGCTGTGTAAGGTGATAGTTAGCAAGTATGAAGGCAGGTTTGTTACCGTGGTGGACCTGACTGAGAGTCCTCCAGCCCTTGCTTTGCTCTGCACATTCTGGAAGCTCTAAATCTTTAAGGAGTTGAGAAAATCAAAGCAGCATTGGTGTGTGGATCATTAAAAATAAAGGTTTTTTTTGTATTTTAAATAGCAGCTGCTGTCGTGTCTCAGTCTTTCTTTTTTAATTAATTTATTTGATTTGTTTAGATCAGGGGTGTCCAAAGTGGGTCCTGGAGGGCCGGCATCCTGCATGTTTCAGTTCTCTCCCTGGTTTAACACACCTGGATCAAATGATGGCTCGTTAGAGGCCTCAGAGGAACGTTGACAAGCTGGAAAGGTTGTTACCACCAGGAGAGAACTAAACCGTGCAGGATGCCGGCCCTCCAGGACCCACTTTGGGCACCCCTGGTTTAAAGTGAACATGCTGACATAAGCAAAAAAAATTTTGGATGAGAAAGAGTAGTTTGAAGAAAACAAAGCTACTACTTCTTTAATTGCAAATTAAATTTATAAATAAATATACATTATTTAATAATTTTTTAACAAGAATTTTTTTTATAAAACCCAAAATTATAAATTACTGAATTTATAATTATAGATAATTACTATTTAGAAGTAATATAGTTGATAAGGATCTTTGCCTTTTGCATGAGGCAGTATGTCTCTGTTTCTACATGCTGCCTGAAACCGACGGTGTGTCGACTCATGACGGGGCCGGTTCCGTATCGTGACCCCTGACCTTGTATTTGCCCTTGCAGATGGCTTCGAACAGACGCTCCTTGGTGCCGTAGAAGGGCAGGCAGCCCGACAGCAGGATGAAGAGGATGACCCCGCAGCCCCACACGTCCACTGGCTTCCCGTACGGCTCCCTCTTCACCACCTCCGGCGCCATGAAGTGGGGCGTCCCGACACGCCCTGCGGCCACAGAGACACGCAGGTAAATCACCATCAGCCACGTGAAACAATTAGGGCCCCGCAGAGCCTTCGGCACTTCCTATCCAACATCTAATTTTACACAACAGAGACAAGAGGAAGAGATTAGGAACACTTCCTCGTTTTCAAGTGACTCGGTCAGAGTTTATTTGCCAAGCGGCTAACAGCAGATAAGTGGACAGAAAGAGGAAACAAACCTTCTTACTTTTTCACTCTGTACACATGAAGAAAGCTTCGTTTTTACCGTCCAAACAGCCGCTTTAATGTGTATTTCTGAGCTCTGGACGTACATATTCAACGTGTTTTGCTGCCGCTTATGGTAGAAATATTGTTTGATTCAAACGGCGTCCAGTTCAAGCAGACTCTCAGGGGATGTGGATTTATCTGCCCGCAGCCACAAACCACTCAACCAAGACAGATTTTGTAATTTTATAACATAAACCAGTCAAGGATCTTCTAGTATTCACTTCAGCTGGTTATGTTGCAAGAAAGACTGAAGAGTTCCTGATGATTAAAGCAAAAAGATCGTATTGCCTGTAACTAGCATGTACAAACACATACTTTGGAAGAGTTCTCACCAGTGTTGTGGTACTCGAAGTTGGTCTTGGTCTTAAGACCA
>NW_015112805.1:284977-349506 GCF_001443285.1 Poecilia latipinna | reverse complement strand
GTTCTCACACATATTTCTTTTTTCATATCCAATCATGTTGTAACCATAAACATCAATGGGTTTTATAGCAGTTTTATGTGATAGCACACATAAAACTCCACAATAAACAATAAATCAGTTAATTGTATGATAAAAGAAATTCTCATTTTCATTTGCTTTTTATCTTTTTTTTTTTTTTACCATAAACTGAAGGATAAAAGTCTTCAGCCTGGTGTTTTGGTCTCAACTATCCCTTTTTTTGAAAGATCATTTTATTTACAGAGACTTAATTTATTTCATTTGATGTTCCTGTTGTTTTCTAATCCAAATGTCGTCCAGTTCCCGGGTTTAAATGTTCATTAGAATTTAAAGTTTATCGATCTGAGAATCTGTTCTTGCCTTTTTTATGCCATTCTTACTATTGTATTACTTGAAAATCGTCTCAAAACAACAACCTTATCGTTTATCGCAATAAATCCTGGGACAATTTATCGTCCAGAAAAATTTGACATCGTGACAGAGCTAGCTGGGACGACACAATGAGACACACAATTGTAAAGTGGAAGGAAAAAAAATATCCATTTGTTGTCCTTTTCCCTTCAAATTAAAGTCTGACAAATATGGCTTAGATGATTTCTGAGTGGTTGTACTGGATTTTATTCCGGGCAACCAGAGTAAATGGGGCTGAATAAAACTACACATCAAACTTTAACGATTAGCATCTGAGCTAACATTATGAAAAACATGTCTCCTTTTCCTTTACTTCCTAATATGAACCTTCTTGGGTTGGTCTATCACTTAACATCCAAACACAGTACACTCAAGTTGGAGGTTGCCATGGTACAAAATGTGAAAAACACACACACACACACACACACACACACACACACATCAAAAGGTGTTAATAGGCATTGCTGTTGGGAAGGAAGTTCATCTGGATCTGTTCCAGAGAACTCGACTTCAGCGTAGGAGGGGCCAACAGTGGGAGGAAGAGATGCTTCTTCTGTGCAATTTCTTTTAATCAAATCTGGAGCAAACTTCCAGTAAACTGCAAAACTGCTGAAACACTGATTTATTTTAAATCAAGGCTAAAGACAAACCTATTTAGAACTTCCTCTGATTTCTAGTAACTGGAACATTGAGCAATGAAATATTTGCTTAATGATACAGATCTGACAAAATGTAACATTTATTCCTTGTTTCATGATTGGCCACAGTATCAGTGTTAGCACCTGTTTTCAAAGACATGTTATCTTGATTATTAAACCACAGAACACTGACCACACAACTTTTCAGGCATCAAAAAATGAAACCAAGTCAGAGGATGAGTCAGAGTCAAAATGGAGGAAAAACTACAGTTTAATGGAAAACGTCGGGCATGTGTTGCAGGCAGTCTCTGTTCTCATTTCCTTAGAAGATAAGACGGATATGACCAGTATTTTTCCAACGACAGAAAACAAGGTGAATTCCGAAGAGGTATTAGGTAAAAATGTGGCACCTCGCTCCCCGTCTGATGTCAGAGAATAAAAGAGAGAAGTGCCAGGTGTAGAAGAATCCACAGCAGACACATGAGAAGTGAAAGTTGTGAGTTTAGGAAACAGGAAAGCTGCAAAGACCTGATCCAGGACCTGAGAGCTGCACCACCTTTCAGCTGACCAGATCCGCGTTTTCCGCTTATAGCTCTACTTTACACTTTTTAAAGGGCCGCTATTATGTGTTTTACAATTACACAGAACCATTTTACAGCACAGTGAAGTAACTATGTTACCTTCAGTCATTATAAAAATGCTGCATATATCAAATATGGCTCAAAAGAAATTTGACATCATATTTCAATGGCTTGAAATTGGGACTGCGTCTCTTTAAGAAGCTCCTGCTGTTTCTGAAACTCCGCCTTCAGGAAGTCACCACAGCATGGCTCTTCTATTAACCCTTTAACATCTGCTGAGAAGTAGCTGACCTCAGCTGATGAACAGTTCCACCAGATGTTTGCTAATTGCTGCTGGCTAGTCTGAAGGAGCTGAGTGAGGGAGTCACAGAAGCTTGAAAGTTTGAAAACTACAGCTCAGAGGATGGGCTTTGTCCTTGAAGGCGGGGCTAGGTCCACCCAGCTGATTGGTTGCCACGGGAGATAACAGGATTTCTCAAACATGCAAGAAAGATGCAACACTCCAGGTATTACATTATAACATGATGTAAAGCTCAAAGAAGTTGATTTTACATAATACTGCCCCTTTAAGCTTTCTTATCTTCGGTTATTTTCATAGATGCAGAAACGGAAATTAAAATATGTTGGTTGCAACAAGCCGATGGTAACATGATCCAGAACAGATCCACAAGGCTGTTGATGTTTATTAATTTATGAGCAGGAAACTCATTAGAAATAGTTTCTGTGGAAGATTGAGAACCAGTCTGCATCTTGTAGGAAAAAGAAGAAAAGCATAGGCTGGAGTTTGTCAGCCTCATTGTGAGACCGACTCAAGCTGTAAGGTTGGAGTTGTAGAGGTTCGCAGAGAAGAAGACGAGATGAAGAACGTGGACGTGTTTTAGGCTTGTGAGTATTTCATTATAACACAAAAGTGAAACTCGTTTGACTGGCGTCAAATTTTTTTTTATTGCACTGATCCCAGTCACATATTCTGTTAAATAAAGGCAAACAGGAAGAGGAAGAGCTGCTGTCTCCTTCTGAGAACCTGTACCAGCATCACCAGCAGCTGATGGTAGACTGATAGACGGGAGGCCATCTTGTTCCAGTACACCTGTCTGTGGGGTTTACAGGTGTTGGTCTGAGGCTTTTGGCTTTGCATGTTTACAGACCCTCTGTGCCACACAGTGTTGACTCTGATTCCTGTGTCCCGAGGGCCAAACAGGAGGCATCAATCGCTAGCTCTCCTCCAGCCAACTGACCAATTGCATTTTGTAATTTTGTGCTTGTACACATAAAGATGCACATGTCGCACATGTTCACCTTTTGTTGCTGTCGTTCGTCACTCCCTGTGTGATGATCCCATCAGCCAGAAAAGATGCAAAAAAAGCTAGCTAACTAGCAAGAGCACATTAGCAGCTGGTTAGCGGTAGCTTCAACCACCGTGAGTCACAGAACGCAATGAAGATTTCTGACTCAAACTTGTGCATGACACAAAAGTCTCACAAGGAACAAAAACTACATAAGATTAAATCCTCATTTCATGATACAATTTAAGGCCAGTAATTATTGTAGTTAAGGCTAACTAACTTACATATTAAGGCCTTAATTTTAGATAAATAAATTTAAGACTTTTTAAGAATGGGCGGAATAGATGTAAAACTGTAAACTGTGGATCTCTGCAGCTCCTCCAGAGTTACCATGTACCTCTTAGCGTCTTCCCTGACTGACGCTCTCCTTGTCCAGATGCTTTTTAGACGTCACCGGCTGTCGTAGGGCTGCAGTTCTTCCATTGTTGAATGTGAACTTGAACAGTGAGATGTTCACTCTTTTACTAAGGACAATAATAGTAAATCAGACTGATTACAAACACGCCACATCCTGGCAGTGTTATGTAAAATTTTTATTTCATTTTGAAAACCATGCCACTTTTTTCTTCTCACAATTATGAACTACTTTGTGTTACTTACATCCCAGTAAAATTCATCGAGGTTTGTAGCTCTGACATGACAACATGTGAAACGCATGAACAGTTTTTTGTTACCGCATCTGGGTCAGACTTGATGTGCCATAAGATAGGCGTGTTTTAAACTGGATTCAGTTCTGCAGCTGAAGTTGTCAACTCTGTGCTTGACTTGGTGATGAGCCAACCTGAGCACGGGCTTGTACATGCTCAGGTTGGCTTTTTTATTTCGGAGAAGGAAATAAAGCCCAGCTGGGAAGAATTTAAGGGAAAAACGCTGACAAAGCCTTTCAGGAAGTATTGTATGGATGATTTCCTGTAAACGCTTAATAGTACAAGCAGAGTCACAGAAAACATGTCTGCTTTAGATATGATCTTTTTTTTTTACATACAGGTTTCCCACAGGAAAAGTTGGAAAATCATGGGAACGTGGGTATTATGAACCCCGCGGAGGGAGAACTGATTGTTGTTGTGCGTTTACTTTACCTCCTGCCACCAATCCGGACTCTCCGAGCTGGATGGCCACGCCGAACCCACCCAGTTTGACGGGAGCCGAGTTCTCTTTGGACGCCAGCAGCACGCAGTGAGGCTGAGGGTGAGAGCAGAGGAACGGAGGCTCATCAGTTCATGGTGGCATTTGGCTAATTAGAGGGTCAAGTTCCTTCAAAATAACACACACACAAATCATATGAGCAATGACACACCCAAACCTCACACACATTCACACAGTTTAATCACAGTGGGGAAGTGTAGTGGGATAATTTGCGATATGCATCTGGCCTCACTTGAAGGAAGACCTTAGAACAATTAGAGGAAATGCATTAACGTGAAAATGATGTAATGTGTTGGAAGTGGTTTACAGCGCAGCAGCATAATTGGGCTGTAAAATGGACCAACATTAATGTTCTGTGGAAGCTGTGATTGTAGAGGTTTCTGTTTACGACCAGTTTCTAAGCCTGCATGTGTTTCTTCAAAACACTTCCTAACGGAACCTCGCGGCACCAAAATAAACCTGTTGTTTTCGATACAGATGACACTTCAACATAATCATCATGCAAAAGTTAAAGACTCCGTCGCTGTGACTGTTAAAGCGTCACACATGCGCAGAACGCACAGCTGCATAACAACAAAAACAGTGGTGGATAGCGTTAGTGCTGTGTTGTGATACTTAAACCTGTTCAGTTTAGCACAATTTCTGATGAGGAATATAGGTGTTACATCAACACTTCGTTAATGGGAGACAGGTTACTGTTTGGTATGAAGTGGAAGCTAGCGCGGTGGAAGCTAATGGGTCAAAAGCTCACACAACAGCAACATGTTAAAATCACAGAGCCATCTAGTGGCCTGGCATGACAACTACAGCTGACTCAAGGTTTCTTGACGGGCCTGTCTAATAAATGTGGAACTTCTTCCCAATCAATATCCAAAAATACAGACAGTTTCCAAGCAGCAGTCTCGTGTAAACGTTGCCATAAACTCTGCTAGCATGGCAATAATGCGTGACACGAATGACTGATGCAACAGCGTCATTCAGAAGGAATGTTCCCTGTGATGCAGACACGGCACTGGTATTTGAGAGACTTTTTTTTTCTATTTTCTGAGTCAGACAAGACAAACAGATAGATATTGTACCCCTTGAATTTTTCCATATTCTGCAACATTACAATCACAAACAAATATGTTTAATTGGAATTTAATGTGAAAGATCAACACAGTGGCATACAGTTGTTTAGTAGAATATTCAAATGGTTTAGATCTGCTCTTAAAAAAAATAAACAAAAAATGCAAACAGAGAAATTTTCCTAGAATAAATTGTTGAATCTTAACCGGGCAACGGCGGTTATCAACTATAACTACAAATGACCTAATTTGAGATTTTGCCAAAACTACAATGCACCTTTCACCCCCATCCTATTAAGCTTACATTTAAAAAAAAGTCACAGTGTTTGGGCAGAAATTAATTGTCAGAGCTTGCCAGCTCCAAACTGGCTTACCTTCCCTCTGGTACACTGATCTAACTGCTGTGGGTACACACAGCAGCACCTATAGGTGTCATTTCTTCTCAAAGCTTTCCCCACTCAGCAATACATCAGAGCTGTTATCAGATCCCGCAGATACGGGCCTGCCTTCTGTACTTCTGTACTGCCTGCATGCCTCTGCTGTGTAGAGAACATGAGAGAAAAGAGGGGGGAGTAGCTGCGCTCACAGCGTTCACTCTTGCTCAACACCACAGCATTCTGCACATCAGTGTTACTCTGCGTGCTTTGAAGAGCGCAGCCTCTCATAGCGGGCAGAGATAATGACCAGAGTGGCAGCGGCAGATCGAAGAGGACTCATCAGAGAACTAGGCTCACTTCATTCTGCTCCTATTTATGCATCTGAACGTACGGAGACATAAGGACATAAGGAGGAGACCTGGAACTTTAAGTCGTCTAGTTGTTTAGGATTCTTTTTGTACTGACTCAACTCAAAGGAAAGTCAAATGAGGATTTGTTCAATTACAACGTGAGTTTTATACATTTTTTCCCTCCTTTTTCTGCAGTGAAAAATACAAAGCAGGTTGTTAAAATGTCAAAATAGCTTCCTTCTGCTTTTACCATTAGCTGTGTCACAGATATCTTGATAAGGAGACCTCACAGCAATATGGAAGTGTTACTTGCTCATGGAGTCCAACCAGCAGATGGTTTTTGCAAGATTAGAAACAGTCAGATACCACAACAGATTGGTTACTAACAAAGTGCAGCAGATATTAGGCAGGAAGTTCTGCATGTGCTCTGAATAAATAAATGTGCAAGCAGGCAGAAATAGAGCTGACATCTCACAGAAAAAACAAATAGCTTGAGAGAAGGAACTACCAAAGTTATTATAGTTATATATATATAGTAATATATATATAAGTTATATATATATATATATATAAGTTATTAAAACTAACAGAATAATTAAAACTGAAAGAGAAGACTTTTTTTCTGAAATAAATAAAAACGGTAATTAATGTGGAAAAACTGTAACTAACTGGAATTATATTGTATGTTTGTAAAACTCACTAAGACATACTTAAAGTATAGATATAAGATCCCTCGTTTTTGTATTTGTTACTCTATTTAATCAGACTAATGTGAAATAGTTTTTTCCCCCTACAAAATAATTTTACGTCAGCAAATGATGGCATTCCATGCTCCTCCTGGCAGCACTTACTGCCTTATTAGTCCGCAAAATGGTGATTGCTGAAGTTGGGATAAAACACCAGAGTCAGTTGTTGCTCATCAATAATTTAATACCGTTTTTGAAATGGTGTGAGTATTCATTACCCAATCGATGTACAGTAACCACAATACAATAATTCTTAGGCACAGAATTCAAAAAGGTCAAAGTATGAAAAACTAAAAGCACTAATATAACAAACAAAAACTAACCTGAAACTAAACAATATTCAACTAATTTTAACTCATAAAAACTACCAAACACACTCCAAACACGAAGTAAAATCAACTGAATTAGGCAACAAAAAGTCACAACAAAATAAAAGTGAACTCTAATGAAAAACCCTCTTCTTTCATCTCGTCTGTTAGTAGGTAGGGCTGAGAATCACAACGCCATGATGACCTCCGATTTCACGACCCCGAACACCTCAAACGAGAGTAACACCAGCGAACTGGTGGACGACAAAATGCTCCAGACGCCGCTGGCCGTGCTCTACTCCATCATCTTCATCCTGGGTCTCACCGGGAACCTGGTGGCTCTCTGGGCTTTCTTCTTCGTTCACTCCAAGAAGAACTCCCTGCAGGTCTTCCTCATGAACCTGGCATTCGCGGACCTGCTGCTGGTCGTCTGTTTGCCGTTCAGGATCCAGTACCACCTCCAGCAGAACAAGTGGAAGCTAGGGCACACAATGTGCAAGCTAGTAGGCTACCTCTTCTACATGAACATGTATGTCAGCATCACCCTGCTGGGGCTGATCAGCATCGACCGCTACCTGAAGATCTACGGCAGCGCAGGTACTCGCCGTAAGATGCGCTCCCCGAAGTGGAGCATCGTCGTCTGCGCCATCATTTGGGCGGTGGCCCTGGCTTTCATGATCCCATTTGTCCATGAAAGCAATGACAAATGTGTCAATTCAACAAAGTAAGTCGCAGTTAGAAGAGTTTACACCATTGGTCTTGTGCTTTGCTTCAAAAGTCCCAGCAGGTGATTGTGGTTTCTTGTTTGTTTTCAGGTGTTTCCACTTCAGGACAATTCCGCAGGAAGACATGCTGAAAGCATACATCAACATCTTTGTGCTGGTCGTCTTCTGGTTGGTCTTCGTCTCTTTGGTGTTGTCCTATGGAAAGATCGCACTGAAACTCCTGCGGAGGTCGCAGCAGAGACCGGACCTGCCCACAGCGCCCCACTACAGTCGAGTCGCCCGCAAGTCCTTCTTTGTCCTGTTTCTGTTCGTCGTCTGCTTCGTCCCCTATCACGCCTTCCGGGGCTTCTACATAAAAACCCAGATCACCAAGGAGACCCAGGACATGCAGAACCTGGCCGACAAGTTCAACGAGATTTCGCTGGTGTTTTCCGCTCTCAACAGCTGCCTGGACCCCGTCATGTTCTTCCTGCTGTCTGCCTCGGTGAGGAAGGAGGTGCGGCGCTTCATGTCGAGTGTGTTACGCACCCGAGACGTCACCGGGACCAGCGTTGCTAACTCCAGCACCGAACTGGACAGCAGGAGCGACAAGAGACAGTCGAATGCCCTCGACAATGAGAGCGAGCAAAAATATGTTTTATCAAGCTCCAGCTGAGCTGCAGAATAAGCAGAGCCAGAGACTTTACTGGGATTCCCAGGTTTTGTCTTCAACTTTGAAAAATTCAACGTGGGGACTGATGGACGAGGCAACAAAGTTTCCCCCCTGTGTATCATAAGCCTGGCGGGTCACCAGACTGTATTTGTCCCCCCCCACCAGACTGAGCATCATTTATTTATTTAAAATAGGGTGTCAATAACAGTGACAGTAAAGACAGATAAAGTTCTACAGTCGATGCATTGAACTGGGTGACCACCTGCATCTGACCTCACACACTATTATTTCCAACTTATGATGCCTGCGCTTGGGCACCTAACAATTTTTGTAACTTTTACAATTTTTTAAACACAAAAACACGTTGGGTTGCTGGTGGACCGCCCTGGTGCCCATACCACCGGGTTTACAAGGTTTTTTGGGGAAACTCTGCAGGTAACCAAAAATATTAGCACAATTTATCCATTTAATGCTAGTATATCTATTTATATACATATATTTAGGGAAGGAGCATGATGCAATGTGTCTTGCAAAACTATTTAAACCCCTTGACTTTCACAATTCATCACATTACAAATGCAAAATGAAATGCATTGTATTTGGATTTTATGTTTCAGACGTACGGATGCGTTTAATAGCACAAATTCAGGTGCAGAATCTCGTTAAAACAAAAAGCTTCTCGCTGATTCATAATGAGATTTACATGTCATTAAAACTAAAATATGCTCTCTTTTAAACGAGAAAGTTTGTACCAGTCAAGTTTGTACTGTCGGATATTTAGGAGAAACAGAGTGAGAAGATGGAGTCAGAGGGAGATCCTAAGTCATAATCTGTCAGAGAAACATATTTATACTTTACTGTAGCAAAACTTTGTCGTTACAACAAGATACTTCTGAATTTATGCCCTCGCTCTGGCAGGTGAACACTTCCACACAGACCAACACAAAGCAGTGCATACATGTGGAGTGAAATGAGAAAGTCATGGTTTTCCATTCATCCATAATCTATGCATGTTTATTGTTGGGGTGGCCGTCAAAGCAGGGCGAGTGTTTACTTCTTTTTAAATAAAAATCTGATAATGTGGTGTACATTTATACTCAGCCCTCTTGACTCCGATTCCCCTAAATCCACTGCAACCACATTATAAATCGTAGCAGCCTCTTTTACTAAAATCCACTTACTACAAAGAGCGACTTTTAGATTTTGAACTCTGCATTACATTTTACAAAGTACAACTTATAGCCATCCAAAAAAAAAGGACCCTCCACACCTGAGGCGGTGCAGAAAATAATTCTGTACCTTTAAGATGAAAGTAAAGTCTATTTCTGTAGCTTCCTGTGTCCTACAAGAACGAGGAAACATGCAAATCTGTTTAACTAAGTACTACGCTCCAGTATGGGTTGTGGGGAGAGGTGGAGAAGGGCTCATTAATCAAAGCAGCTGTTTTATTTATTTATTTCTTTATTATGTAAGCTTGTCTGCCCAGGGCGAAGTGGCCTGGGGGGCGTCCAGAAGCCAAAACATTTCTTTAATGAGTCAGAAGGGCCTGAAGGAGTTTTCTTTAGCTTAGCTGCATGTTCATGTGCTGAAGTTGATTGTCTTTGTGTTTAAAAAGTCTGTGCTGCATTTATCAACCCATAGTTCCACATTTTAACAGTTTACACCAGGAATGAGTTCAATCCTGAGCTGAGTTTTATTAACTCTTTGTTTTAGAAGCGAAACGAGAAAGGAAACTTTTTGGGGGCGGCTATAAAAGGACCAGTGGTCAAACCTGGATTTAATGTCTTTGTTAGAGCTGCTTTAAACACAGGTTATGATTTATTAAAAGCTTACTCTCTATGGGATCAGTAGAGATTATTAAAATGCTCTCAGAAACATTTATCTCCATCCAGTCTTCAATCCAACAATCAAAATAAATTTAAATCGAGTCAATGTTTAGTTTTTTTTCCCCTGGTTTGGACGTTAATAGGGAGAGAGCAGGAGGTTGTGTTTAGGTTATCATGGGGTAGCAGAATGAGAGAAGGGTCACTGAAATATTATTTATTATTTAATATTATTACTCCTCTGAATAATCACTCAGGTTTGTTTAGGAAAGTCTCACAAAGTCTGTCCAAAAAAAGAGGAAAGGTTAGAAGAGAATAATGTGTTTTATCATATGAAATGCAATAAACAGCTGATCACTACAGGAATCAATATACATGATTGGTGCTACTTGCTGTTTTACTTGAATTGATTTGTGTTTCTGAAGTGTGTGCAGTTGACCTGTTGACCAGATCACTCATGGAAAAAACACCTCAGTCTCAAAGTTTTTGATTTATTTAAAAAAAAATCTGGTTAAATAAAGGATCAAATTCTTCAGTATGGGCAGAAAACTGACAGAAAGAGGATCAAGTTTCATAAAGACTGAATAAACATCTAGGATTTTTAGATTAAATACTTTTTAAAACCAAATACTCTTCACCACTGACTCCTGACTGACCACTGAAGAAGGCTTCAGCGCTAAGCTGGAACACCATCGCCCCCTTCAGGACGATGGTAGGATGTTACAGAAATTCCTCAGCTTTCACTCGCCCATGATGCACTAAACACATTTTTATGTTCAGTAAATGTAACTCTGTTAGTTCAAAATGGAACAGTGGAGAAGCAGGACATGCATGTGAACCATATATTTACATACACCTGATAAAAACCTCACAGCGTTTTCTGTTTTAGCTCAATTAGGATGAACAAACTTATGCTTATGAGCTTGTTAATGAGACTTTTTCTTTGTTAGATGTTTTCTAATACCCTTTTTAAATTGAAACGTTTATATACATTTCCTACATATTCATAAAAATATCCTTTAAACTCTGATTTGGGTTAAACATTTTGGGTCCTTCAGGCATCTGGAGATTGAACCTAAGAATAAACCAAACGTGTGGAGGCTAACAGTTATCTTCTTTATTTTATCTTAGATTTTCATGATGTCACAGGAAGTCACATGCTGGAGTGGTCCCTTTAAATATACACCTACATTTAACCGCAGTGTTGTGAAATAAGTGATCAGAAGGTTAAAGGCACGCGACAGAATCCGTGTGTAGTAAAGCATTTGTCTTTCAAAAGAAATAAAAACTCACATTGATTATTCTGGATAATAATAAAAACTGCAAGACAGTTTTTATTATTATTTATTTATATTATTTATCATATAAATAATTCACTAGGGGGAGACAACAGAAATGGAAACCAGGGTGTTAACAAAAGGAAGAGATGAGAGAAAATCAACTAAATATAAATGATAAAAACAGAAAGTTTGAGCTGCAGTACGTAACATTTACAAAACATGTTGTTGTTTTACATATTTGTTAAAAATGTGATGTTGTGACAGTATATATGAGACAGATAATCTGTGAAAAAAGAGCTCCTCCCTGAGCTTTTATTGCCATCTGCAGAAATACACTGACAAAAACAGCCAATCAGAGCCAGGAGGAGGGGCTTAGTGTTGTCAATCCTTATCGCGGATGTGCTGCTAAATGTGCTAAAGAAGCAAATTATGGTTCCCACCACGATTAATGGGCAGCCTATCAGCAAGGAGCCGTAGTGTAGCAGAGAGCAAAGTGAGAGGCTGTGAGAAGCGTGTACACAAGAATGATTGACAATGCTCGGCTCTGGTTGTTTCTGACGGAGCCGTGTGTTTCCACAGATGGCAGTAGGACCACAGTGAGACGGCAGAAGAGCTCAATTTCTTCACAGATTATTAAATAGACATAACATGGAAACACTTTAAACAAATACGTAAAAAAAAACTTTGTTTTTGTAACAGTTACACACTGCAGCTATAAAAATGTGCAAAAATGATTATTATTTAATTACAAAAATACTAGTAGGGAAATTTGAAATGTATTCTAAAAAAACTAAAAAGGGAAAAGTTACTATGACTGACGTCTGGTGATGTTCCAGCAGCTCAGAGCCGAAACAGCATCAACAGAGGAAGGAAACCAGAGCATCTGATTAACAACACTAGTTCTCAGATCAGCAACATCTCTGAGGGGATGCTGGGAGATCCTGTTTTCTAACGAAGAGATTTCCTGGGTTTTTAGCCCTGTGCTCAGTAAATAAATGTCAGATTTCCTCTTTCTGCTGCTACTCAGCTACCAAGTTGCTGATTAATTAGAACAAAAAAAGTAGATAATGTTCTCTAGAAGTCCAAAAAAGCACAACCTAACAGAGATGACAATGTGATCTGCATGTAGACGGACGTGGGCGGTTGTCCAGGATAAAGGCAGGCTGCAGTTAATGACACATACACATTTTACTTTGTGCCAATGTGATGTTAGATTTACATGTTACTTTACTGCAGCTGAAGGACATACAGCAGGGTTTCTGCTGGTTTACGACCTACATCGGGCATATGTACAAAAGAAAACAGCATATTTCATACATGTATTTATTTTTAAAGAACGGAGGAAGAAATGGTAATCCTTGCAAGGTTAACTTTATATCTATATCACATTCTTACTAAACGAAGACATCAATTACCGTGGGTTATTTTTAAATATCTCTTTCCCCATTTGTCATCTGTGGCTCTCCGTTCTATTTTGGTCTGATGCTCCGTGTTTCCGTTCTCATTTTCAGCTGTATTTCCCTTCATAGTAACAACTTTGTTGAAATAAAACTCCTAAGTAAGTAAAACCGGCATGTGACTACTATGTTTAAAGTCCACTAAACCTCAGACTCCACAGTTTGCATCAAACACTGCTCCTAGATCAATGCTAGCATTAGCAACGCCACAGGAGCAAAACTGTCACATTTCTGGGGTCTTCTTGTGGCTCTTGGCAGCAGCTTTGTGTTTCTCACACTATATATGGCTGTCTACAGTCTTATCATCTGCTCAGAATGAACTTGGAATAAAGTGAGTCATAGGCAAAGATAAACGTCGTCCAGCCAACCCTTAGCCGATGGTAGACACCACACAGCTAGCTAGCGAGTAACGCTATGCTAGTAGCTAGCTTGCAGTAGACTTAAGCGTCTCCATGATAGATGTAAAAAAGCTAGCTAGCTAGTAGCAATGGTATGTTAGCAGCTAGTTAGTGGTGGCCTCAACCGCCTCAAGTCACAGAAGCAAATAAGGAAGATGTCAGACTTTTCCCTGACAGAAAAGTCCTGCTATATAGAATAAACAAGATGAAACGGTCCGGCCACAACAAAATTTAAGATCCCTGATTAACAGGCAAAAACATATATTTTATTGAATTTAAGACATCTCCATCTACCTTTAAACCCATCGTTCCTGCAGCTGAATGGGAAACCGTAATGTTCCCAGATTTATCTTACTCCCATGTTTTTAGTGTTGCTTTTAAAAGTTCCACAATGAAACATAAAAGTTATCCACTGCATGTTTGCGGGGTTAAAGTAATGATATCTCCATTTTCTGTTGTACTTGGTGTAAAGCAGGGGTCCCCAAACTACGGCCCGCGGGCCGGATCCGGCCCGCCACGTCATTTGGTCCGGCCCCCTGAACAATGCCGGATCCGGCCCGCCTCCTCATACCAGAGAGCATTCAGTGTTTTTTTTTTTCATATATTGTATTTTCCGGTTTATATGTGGATTTTTCTTCAACCACCAGGGGGCTTTTGAGCAAATGTGAAACTTACTTTCCTCAATGGAATATATACTCGTCAGTCACCGTTTCACTCACGGTTTTTTCCATTTGCATTCTGGGTAAAAATCTATCCAAAAGTGTCGTCGTCTCCTCCCTCCCCCCCCTTCGACAAGAATTTCTTTGTTTTTTTTTACTGCAAAAACTAAGACCGGCCCCCGACCACAGAAAGGAACAGCTATGTGGCCCTCGCAGGAAAAAGTTTGGGGACCCCTGGTGTAAAGCAAGCACTAATGGAGAGGGCTTTAAAACGTGAGGTCAGACGAGTAAAACATATGAAGTTACATTTCACGTGAAGAAATAACGTTACTGTTGTGCTCTGCAGATAGTCAACAAAACAGTCTTCTGGGTGGGGAAAACTCTGATTCTGCAACAAAAGGGAAGAAAGCTAGTTGACAAAAAAACCAAAAAAACAATGCACAGCAAAACCTGAAATAACTCAGTGGCCGTTTTCTGTGTGCTCTGTCTGGATCTGCTTACTGTTTGAAGTTGAAATAAATTTAGATGAAGTGAAATGAAGGTTGAGGCTTACAGACTAACCAGCCCACTTCTGCAACATTTACTATAAGTGCTCAGTTGTAAATAAAGAGGAAGAAGCCCAGAGAGCTCACTGTCGAGCGGCCGGCTCCTGAGCAGCTCTCTCTACGTCTGTACCGCTGAATGCCTGGCTGAACTGAGACCACAGGTATGTAGAAACCACGCTTTGATGGCGGCAAGATATATCAATGCAGAAACTCTCCTGTGACTCACGGTCGCAGAGAAAACAAAGAACACCTCAGTGTTCAAGGGCTGCAGAACCAGAAACTACTGGAATATTATTTTTGACTTCAGCAGCCTTTTATTGTTGCCTAGGATACTTTGCTTGTTGCTCCTTCCAGCCTGGCTTCTTTATGAATAACTTTTGTATGGTCTGACCACAGTATTTAAAATGCGCCCAGGACTTTGACAGGGACATCAAGACACCTTGATTCCTTTTTGTTGTTTGTTTTTAGCACCAGAGTACATTAAAGATCTCCTGCTGTTGTATGAACCATCCAGACCGCTCAGGTCTTCTGGTTCTGCTCTGCATCCCCAGAACCAGAACCAAACGATAAGAAGCAGCAGTCAGCTCCTACGCGTCACTAATCTGGAACAAACTTCCGGAAAAGTGAAAAACAGCCTGAGCTCCTTTAAATCTAGACTAAAAGATCCACCTGTTGATTTTGAGCCGTGATCAATGAAACACTGAGCAACATTTTGATGTGTAAAGACGACCTGTAATGTTTCAGTTGTTGACATCTGCATCCAGTTTGTTGTGTATTTGATTCAGTTTCTATGCAAAACGAATCTGGAACAAACTTCCAGTAAACTGCAAAGTTGCTGAAACACTGAGTTCCTTTAAACTGAGATTAAAATCCCTCCTGCTCAGATCTGCCTCTGATTCATAAAACACAGAACACTGATCAGTACATTTAGTAGCTTTAAAATCATACGTCCTTTTCTTTCCCTTCAGTTACATGTTACTAGAAGTTGATCCGTCATCTGCTGTGTTTTCTTTTTGTTTTCTGTATTGGAGAGTGTGTGAGATTTAATTGCACACACCACTAATTATTGCTTGTTCACATACACATATATGCTTAAATCAGTCTCCCTGCACGCTAAAGTTAGTGGCAGAACGCACCGCAGCATCTGAGCAAAACTGCAGGAAAAGCAGGGCATGTTTAACCATCTCACAGATGCAAAGCAAACCCAAACCATCACCCCTCCACCACCATGCTTAACAGCTGGAATCCACTGTTTGACTTAAACATAATGTCAACCATCTCTACTTTGGTCTAAACTGTCCAAACGACATTCAAGCTGGCAAAAATACAGTGTGCTGCCATAATTAAAAAAATTTGTTTTAACAAGTTGTAGTTGTTCTGCTTTTTTTTTCTCTCTCTCTTTTTTTTTTACTGTCCTGGTATGAACTGTAAAAATTTACATTTTCACTGAGGTCTGCAGTTTTGTTTTTTATACATTTCTCTTAAGATCGTGCTGCTCGACTTTCCTGTGATTTTTTTGTTGTTTTTAACCTCATGCATAATAATGTCGGCGTTTAAATGGTTAAAATGGCCTCTCGACTCACCTCAGGTTGACAGGAACCAACAGCTGTTCCTCTAAGGTCACTTACAGCTGATAATAGTAATAAACGTTATTTAGAAAGGGGACAATACACAGCTCAAACAAATGTCACCATTTGATAGGCCGTACCAATTTTTAGCAGAAGATAATCTGCTGTCCCTTGACGGGTTACAAAAAAAGCACAAGATTGTTGTGGTGTTAACTCATATCTATTTCTTGTGTTGTTAACACCTCCAGCAGTACAAAATATGATTCAATTATTCAATCCTTTTAGCTGGGACCACTTAGCTGCTGCTTTCCCCTCCGAGATCCTAGCGAGGCGTCACGTGCACGCCTGGTTTTACCAGCCAACAGTTACGGAAATGCTCTGCCCCCTCTGAATCAACATTGGGCAAGAAGTTACAAAAGGGTGACATTGCTAAAACACAACATTTTTTTTACGCACGGCATGTGCAACATCAACAGAGAAAGAAGATTGGTGGTTTTAATTACGTTCATTCTAACCTGCCGTGATTTCTGCCGTCCTGCGTTGGGTTAGAGCAGATCCTTCATGACAGAGTTCATGTTTGATCCAGAAAAAGGTTCAGCTGAAACTGGTGGTAAATTCTTTCTAACTTCCCTTAAAGTAAAGGGTTTTCTCTGAAACGGGAAGGAAAGGAGTCATGCTAACCTACACAATCTTCCACCCAGGTGGTGCGAAGACATGGAGGGACTCTGTAGCTAAGCAACAAAACTCAACCGCCAGGTCCACTGGTTTGCCATGGACAGAAGAACCAGTCTGTGTCTTTGGCTCTTGGGATCAACTTCTTGCAATTAATTTATCTGAAATCAGACTCAATCGAGTCAGGAGAATAAAACATCTGAAAGGAAATATAAAGAAAAACAAAAGAAATTTCCCGCAGCGCAAACAAAAACACACATACATCGTGTGGGTGTGTGGGTCAGACAGACAGTCTCTTAAAGCAGTCTTAGTCTCTTGCCTTCTGCTATATCAGCACAGCATGATACAGAAATGTGACCTCAACACAACCACAGGTACTTCTCTAACTTAGACACAAGAAGACCACATCCTGTTTTTAACTTTAAAACACTTTAAAACTTTAAAACTTTAAAAATGTCAGAGTGATGGTTTGTGAGAAAAGAGCCAAAGTTACGTTGATCCTTTCCGACTCCATGACCAGGTAATGTTGGATATTTGTTCCCCAAGGCTCTGTTATAAACCTCTGAGTGCTTAGTGAAACAGAACAGCTCACTAACACACTTTGTATTTGTTAAGGCTCCCACATACTCGGGAATACCATGCAAACCCTGTGAGCTGCACAGACTCTGTACGTACAGTCTGCAAACAGTTGGAGCTTTATAGTCAGGCGTACCGATTCGATTCTCCACATTTCTCGGGACAGATTCCTTCATTTCCCACAGTCCTAATGGATGATAGCAAGTTTGATGAGCCAGGTGGGTTCCTATCCCGGTTCCTTCTCCGTCAGGGCAGCCACTGCACACCTACCAATGCAGCAGCAGTCACGCTACTCGTCATTGCAACTGGTTGCGTCGACTCAACATTCTCAACAATGGGGTTGAATACAAATGCACGTTACACTTTTTGATTCTAATCTTCTGAAAATCATCTATCATCCTTTTCCTTTCACTTCACACAGCAGAATAGCTGCTTTTCACATTCATATCAAATTTAAACATATTAAAGTGTGTGGTTTAAAAACTTAAAAGAACTATGAAGTCTTTTGCTTAAAGTTGATCTTCATTTGATCTCTTTCAGATTAAATGGAGAACCCATCGGAGGACCCATCGTCTCAACTTTCACTCCGTAATGCCTCCTGCTCCCTCTGTCCCTCAGCGGCAACGCTCTACTTCCTCCCCTCCATCTACGCGCTCCTCTTCCTCACCGCTCTGCCGGGGAACCTGCTGTCTTTGTGGGTGTTCCTGCGCTGCATCTCTTCCATCTCCCCCACACACGTTTACCTCACCCACCTGAGCATCTCTAACCTGCTGATGGCCATCATGGTGCCCTTCCTGGCGGTGTACTTCGCCATAGGCACGCACTGGTCCATAAGGGACATCCCGTGTCAGATAGTCCTGCACGGCATCACCCCTGTGCTCCACATCAACATCTACATCAGCCTCCTGATCCTCACCTGGGTGGCGCTCAGCCGGTTCGCCGTGCTCATCCGGAACACCCACGCCTCCCGGCCCAGCGCCTGCATCTCACTGCTGCCCCACAGCTTCTTCTCGAGCCTCACGCGGGTCTCCTTCGCAAACGGGGTGTGCGCCACGCTATGGGTGGTGGCGGTGGGGGGCATCGTTCCGGTGACTGTTTACTACTCTATAAACGAGGCAACAAGAAGTGAGGAGGTGTGCTACAGCCCGGTGGTGGAAATGGGAGGCAGCGTGTCTTCAACCACCAGCGTTTCCCCTGTAATCCTGTTCTTCGTCCTCTACCTGCTGGTGCTGGTCTCGTACATGACCGTCCTGAAGCACATCAGACGCTCGCGCCGCAACGCAATCATCACCAGCTCACAGAGCCTGCTGGCGAGGGTTTCCAGAAACATCGTGGTCATCCAGGTGAGAACTGCGTTTCATCGTCATTGTGTTCTGGTTTTGATGAGTCAAACGTCCGGGTGTCGAGTCAATTACAGGAGCAAGAAGCAACATAGTTTTCATCAGATTTTTATTCAAAAGACCTGCACTTTCCAGTAATCATTTAAGGTTGTTTCGACCAATGATCTCTCGGAGTTTCTGAAGGTCTTGCAGAAGACTTTTTAAATGCAAGAGATGAAACAACACTGTTGAGGCTTTCCCTTTGCCTCAGAAGACAGAACCAGCAGCTGGGTTTGACTTTAGATAACAGTGTTCCCATTAACATAGTCGGAGAAGTCGGAACTTCAACAAGTGCACCACTTTTCATTTGTTCAGTGTAACTTCGTGTAACATGTGACACTGACTTCAGTTTTCTCCACAGCTTTCAACTGTAGACGCGAGGAGCGGCCTTAAAATCCTAACTGAGGGTAGTTGGAGTTTTTCCCTTTCTGAGTGGGAAGTCCAGCCTCGGAGGAATTGAGGTTGCTTTTCCCGATTGGGACAACTCTTCTGTAAACGGCAGATTTCAGAACTAATATTCCACTCAATGAACACTGGGATCAAATGTTTCCAATCCCTCAATCTTTTTATGTTTATCTCTTTGCTATTCCGCACACAGTAAACGTGTTGCATAGTGACATATTATATTAAGATACAGTCCATCCCAGCTCCAAAAAGGAAAAATACAGATTAAATAACTGAACTTACAGTATTTATCTGCCTAAGCTGTTGCTACTTGGGATAAATACTTAAACAGTTTCTTTAACTTCTGGCAGCAGGTAGCTGTGCTAAAATGCTATCGCTAGCTTAAACGTAAACAGAAACTGCAGGTATTTGGGCGCATTGGTTTCTGCTGCAGTCCCAATATTTTCTACGTCAATGTTCAGCCAACGGCTACGTGGCTCCAGCAGCTGTTGGCATCATGCAGCCAAAGTGAAACAGGAATAATCCTGCGACCCATTATGCAAATAAACTAATTTCCTTTCAACTTCATTGTCTGAATCAATGAGTAATAGTTAACGCCACACAGCTTAACACATGTAGTTGTTCTTTGGCTCCTAAGATTAGCAAAGAGACGTCAGCAGAAAACCATCAGCAGAAAACCTCCATTCCAGTTCATCTGTTACAGAAACCAACTCCACTATTCCTCTTTTGGATAATGATGAATCATAGTCAAAAGAATAAAATTAAAAAAGGCATTAAAAAGTCTGAAAATCTATTGTACTGCACTGCAGAGAAGTCTTGGCTTGTTAGAAAACCCGTTTATGTTACAGGAAGGAACCTTCCCTTCCTGTTTCACAGAAAAAATTTGACTTGAAAGGAAGTCACAAAAAAGGTGCCATCGAATTGAGCTGGCTCTTCAAGTGATGGACTAACGGCATCTTTGTTCTGGATCAAACACGAACTCTTTGTCAGGAAGGATCTGCTCTAAACGCGTTTAGGATCTGAAATCCTGGCAGCTTGGAAAGGAAGTAATTAAAAACTGAAAAGTGAGGCATGTTCATGTTCTCCGGATGTCATCCAGCCTCAGAGTGGCTCAGTGGAGAGCGTGAGATGTGTGGATACATCAGCAGCAGCGTGGCTCCACATCTCACTGAGCATAAAGCTAAACGGTGTTTCTAACAATGTCTTCTACATTCAAAGAACGAGCAACGACGACAGCAACATTTAAACCACAGTTTCTCTTTTACAGTATCTTGCACCATATATGGAAATGCAAAGTGGTAAGGGAAGACAAACAGTCCATCCAGAAAGTATTCACAGCGCTTCACTTTTTCCACAGTTTGTTGTGCTGAGACCTTATTACACATTGTACTTCATCTCTTCATGAAACAGAAAGGTGGTTCGGTGATGTTTTACAATTTTTTTAAAACTCTGTGCAGGTTGTCCTTTCTTTGTGTCTGTTGCCATACCACATCTTTAAACCCATCTTCATCATTCTGGCTCATTATCAGCCTGCCTCTCTGCACTCCTGTTCTGCCACCACCTGTCACCCCCTGAGCGTCTTCATCGAGGTAACTGACTTCCACCTCCATGTCTCACTTCCTGGCTTCGGAGCAGATAGCATCACCTCCTCTCTGCTCTCTCTCTCTCCAGCTAAAGAACTGCCTGTTTCTGCTCGCCGTTCTGAGATCCTCCACTGACCCCGTGATGTACTTCCTGTTGGACAGGACCTTTCGCCAGCAGGCCCACAGTCTCCTAAGGAACAACAAGCGGGACTTTAACAAAGGCCAAATGGTATGGACGACTACGGGGAGTGCAAATCAGAAAACAGAAAAAGTCGGGGACGGAAATGTGATCTTATCGAGTGAGGTGTTAGCTTGCGAAAAAAGTTAACAGATAAAGTGCGATAAATAAGATGTGCATGGATTATTTCTTATGCATTATAAAAACCGGAAAACATGAGGAAGAACCGACGTGTCAAGCTGAACGTGTTTTAGACATTTTTTTTTTTCCCCCAAAGTGCCCCATGTGTCACAACAACACTGCAGAGATGCAACACGTCCATCGTGGGACAGAATGCATGTGTGTTGGGCCTCCAGCCATGAAGAGGATCAAAGACACTGATATAAGAACTATTACTCCCACAATGCATTGCATTAACCTACTTCCCATTTAGCAGGAAGAGGAGGAGTTTCACTGAGTGAATATGTGACATCATGTTAACAGGCCAGTCGATGAAAGAAGTTGTCCTCTGTTTTATCCCATCAAAGAAATAAAACCCTGGCTAGGAATCTTTGATTTACTGATTCCTGACAACTGAGCTTCAGCCGCCGTTGTTTTCCCTTAGCTGGAGAGCAAAGAAGAGGTTAACCGTGGTGCCGCAAACAGTGCTCCCATCCACTGGCTCCCTTCCTTTGCCCTTCATGTTCACCATAAATATCCTTGGTTCTTAAAAACTGTTCAAGTAAAGTCTGTGTCTGGACAGAGGTAAATTAGTTAGGACAAAGCAACGTATTGCCTCATTGTGTTTTTGCATTGTGCATGCTTAAAACTTTTTGCTTAAAAAAGTTTAAAACAGTTTGCTAGCCTTAGAGCTAGCAAACTGGATTGATGGCTCCAGCTTGCTAAGGTACTTGAGAGTCCAGGAACATGAGCTTGTCTGCATTTTTTACTGGTATTTTTCCTTTCCTTTCTTTTCGCTAGTCTATATGAAACAGCTGTAGAGCAAGCTAAAAGTCAGTCTCCTGAAACGCTAAATGCTAGCTAAACTAAGCTAATAGTTAATGGAAAGCAGTAACCAAGACTATCAGTGATTCAAGCTATTCAAACTTGATCCACTGAGTGGTTTCATCACTGATGGTCCAGTAACATGAGCTTGTCTATATTACTGATATTTTAAAATCTTTTTCTTCTTTTTCTTTTTGCTAGCTTATCTGAAATAGCTCTACAGCCAGCTAAATGTCTGTTCATGCCACGGTCAGCCTCGGCAAACCGCAGGTGCTCAAAAACAATTATCGCTATTAATGGTGCTTAGACTTGAAAAAGATAGCTAAAACTAAAAAAAAGAAAAAAAAAATAATAATAAAAAAAAAAAGAAGCAATGCCTAAAGTAGCTTCTAGTTGTCCGTTTAGTCAGCCATCTTGTGAGAGGTAACAGGATTTGGTGAGATCTTGGTATTTACGTTTTGGCAGTTTATTTGTTTTCATTATTTTTTCATCTTGTTACAATAGCCTCATTAAAGTATTTTAACTGTAAGGTTGTATTTTTTTTTGTTAATAGACTTGGATATATAGAAGGTAAGCTGTCTATGATCATTTCTGAGTGTAGAGCTTGCAGTTTGAAGAATGCTGGGCTTATACGTTCATTAAGCATCATTTCAATACCTAAGCCTTAGCAGACAGATATTTATAGACAATAACTGAGACTGAGCCATGCCACACAGACCATGGATCAGACCATGGATCCCCCTTTCCCTAGACAACCAACAAGTTTCAGCAAGATGTTGGAGCTCGCTTTAAGTCAACAATTTCTTAATATTGATGAAGTTTTTGTTCCACTCGCAGATTTTTCCCCATGTGAACATGAAATAATCTGTACAACCTGCACAAATATTTAAGCAGATGGGAAGTTTGCATTTATATTTATACAGCTTCCTCTTTTTTATTCTGTTATTCTTTTCTTCTTTTTTTTTTTTTACACTTTGTCTGACTGGTTTCTGTTTGAGATCTGACATGCGTCGTTCTGCATCTGTTGGATGACAATAAAGATAATAATTTGCTCTCAGCTCAGGGTGACTATCCTGCAGTCCTGACCTCAGACCTTCGACCTCCTGTTTGTGTCTCATTCTAACAACTATTGCTCCTTTTCCTTGTTTAACCTGTGAGTCGTGTTAATCCCCCTCCGTGTTCAACAGGTCATAAATATGTGATATGTGTGTGTCATAAAGTTTGTTCAGTAATCGGAACTAAATTATAAATAAGGAATTACTCTGAGTGTGGATGTGCTGAAAGTGTGTGTGTGTGTGTGTGTGTGTGTGTGTGCGTGTGCGTGTGTGTGTGTGTGTGGGCGACAGGAATCTATGAAGCTCTGTCATGTCATTTTATCTCAGCATAGCATCTTCTTCTATTATGCATCTCATTGTCCAACTCCGTTGCACATTGAGGTCTCACAAGGTTGGAGCAGAAAGAGGGATAATCTGGAACCATTCCTCTTTGCTGATTGGTCCAGAGTTCTGGGTCCGATCTCCTCCTCTGTTCACCCCGCAGGGTTTCTGTAAGTTTTAGTTCTGACGCTTGTGACGCCAGTGAGAAAGTTTTATTTTCACAACTGGTGGACCAGCAGTGTGTTGACTTGGTCATACTCTTTGCTGCTTTCTTGATGAAGACTCAGTGATGTCCCGTTCTTCTACTGACTTGCACAGTTCACCAGATTTTTATTTAAAACTGGGTATTTCATAGCTCTGTCATGGTTCTCATGGCATTTTAAAGGTTGTATCTTTAACCGGTCATTCCCCAGTCAGATTCCATCCTATACAGTTCCTGATACAAGCCAAGTTGGGTATTGTGCTTAAAGTACTGCACACTGCGTCTGTTGATTAGCACGTAGGTTTATAAACAACAACATCTCAAACACCATTTTCAATTTCAATTCAGCGAGCAAATTTACAGAGATATTTCAGAGAAACTGTCCAACCAAGGGCACACACACGAAATCATCAGAGCATCGACTACAGATCCTGAGCCTCATGTTCCTGCCCAAAGACTAGAAAATGAAAAAAGGAAAAGGGGCTTTGGTGAACTCCAGATGGCACCCTTTGTTGCAGAAGCAGTGTAAATATTGGTTCTGGTCAAGTCTATTAGCGAGTATTACAAACCAATTAAACATTCCCAGAAGCTCACAAAACCTTTCTAAACTGTTCGGTGTGAGATTATGTTCTAGCATAAACAGATGAAGATACTTTTGGGCTTTTTACACATGTCTACCTTAATCTCTGAGTTTTGACTCCTAATATATAAGTCTGATAACTTCTCACGTCAAAACCACCGAATAATTCAGCCGCGTATGGACATATAACTGAGCATCTAGAGGTAACACCATCCCACGTTGGTCGTTACATAAGCCACACTTAGAAGAAGGCCCGTCTGACCCGACTAGAAGGCGTCGCGTAAAAGAGCCAAAAAATACCAACAGCCTCTGGTTTAACGTTTAAAATTTTGTGTTTGAATGCAGATTCAACTGTTTTCCACTGAACAATAAATATTTCAGTTCACAACAAACGCCCACACTATGAGTCAACAGACGTCTTAATTCAATCAGACACACTCTTAGCTGCTAAATATCCTCAGAACCAACTCTACTTTCAGTCAGTAGGTGAATCACATTTTGTTCTCTGATGATGAAAAATATCATTAAGAATAAAAAAAAGATTGCTTTTAGAAATGGAACAAAAAATAACTAACCAATTAACATCTGATAAGCAGCTTTAATCAGTTTAAGCTGCTAAATGTGTAACTGAACCAGTGGAAAATGCAAAAAAAAAAATCCCCGCCCTACAAAAGTTTATTTCTAGAAACGTCTGACCCGACCTGCCTGATGCATGTCTGAAGGAGAACCCTCAATCACAGAGCATCACGGTCAACACCTCAAGGATCATTGGATGCCATTATAGAAGTCGTTAGCTCTGCCACGAAACCGCCCATCATCACACACACACGTACGCACACACACACACCAGTAATGATCCTGTGAGCAGCGCCAGTACATGGTTCTGAGGTCCAGGTGGACTGAGGCCATTTGCTCTTGTCAAACAGCTGACATTCACGTGTTCTGTGGGGAAATGCGTCTCGCCTCCATCAGTCACACTTGTAGCTATTCATATGCAAAATGTGGCATTTGAGCCTCTCTGGGCCTGTGAGGGACACAAAACTGCTGCCTTCAAAAGCTGACAGGAAAAAAAACAATCATTTATGTCCCCATGTAAGCAGTGTCCTCACATCTGTATCCACCACAGCAATGAGCCGTTTCAGATGAGAAGGCGCCACATTAACAAAGTTAAGGAAAAATTGTTTGGGAGAATAAACCCGGGTCGCACCGATTCACTTCTTCCGGGCTACCGATGCCAATATCTGAGGTTTAGTATCAGCTGAAACCGATCTGATGCAGAACAGCATCACTGAATTGACTTAAAACATTTCTCTTTTTTTTTTAAACACGGACATAAATATCCTGAATTCCAAATTAATTTGATAACTCTGCGTCAGAACAACACTCTTAAATACAAAAGGTTTCACAAGCTTTGTCAAACATGTAAAAACAACTCTGATTAATTCAGTCAGTGCAGTTAGAAGTAGAACGGCCCATGGAAAATAAGTAATAAAGAAACTGAAAATAACAAAAACAATAGAGTGACTACTTGGTCAAACATGCAAAAACTAAACTGTAGCAAGGCTTCTTTCAAATGGCTCAGAAAGTGTAACTGGAAATAATAAATAAAATGTAAAATAAATAATAAAGCACGATGTCGCTCAGAGCACAAAGCACAGAGTTAGATCATGCTTTGTGGATGATTAATTCATTAATTTGGGTTTATTTGACAGCAACACACACAAACAAACTGAACAGAACAGGAGTCCCATGTGTGCATCACAACGCTTATACCAAAAGCTAATTTGTAGCATTTGTCTGTAAAACAAGACGGCAGGCTGAAATCACTCAGCGCAACGACAGCTGCTGCAAATAAAGGCCACTAGTGGCAGAAAAAAAAAGAGAAGCAGTCAACCGGTTGTGCAAACGCCCCCCCTGCCTCCCCACACAGACAGTTATATTCCAGGATATCCAGTGCATATAGGATCCACAGACCCCTGTACTTGTGCTCCATCCGACAGGAGAGCCTCTCACCTCGGTGTGTTTGCAGATAAAAGAAGTACGGTTGCTGATAAGCGAGGTGCGGGGATTTATGTTTCCCATCAAACGTCCTGCTGCGTTTTCAGATTCCTCGCATCTGTGATTTCCAGATTCGACATTCAGCTCTCCTCTTGTGGAGAGCTGAATGTGCGTCGAAGCACGAACGTGTTGGGTCCCGGAAAAAGATGGTTCAACCTTCACAACGGGCCGCCGCGACTCGGGCCACTAAACAGATTTAATCTGATCTAATGGCGGGCAAACATCGGCAGAAAACGGATACATGCAGGTGCCACCGGGGGGAGGCGTTCGGCGAAGCGTGTTGGGGAGATAAGTGCAGAGGAGAGGGGGACTTATGATCGTCAGGGGCTTTAAATGAATCCTTTGACTTTCATGCGTGAAGAGATGCGACTCTGGAACCCCGATCCATATTTAACGAGTCTGGTTTTGTGAGCGTGCTGAATGTGAGTCTGTCCCCTTAAAGGGCACTGAGAAGCCTGAGAAACACAGGAAGCTCACAAAGCCACAGCGATAACAGAGGTGTTCACCATCCTGCAACAAAGTGGAAGTCTGAGTCTCTAATGCAGGGCGTGTCAAACTCACTTTCGTTACGGGCCAAATCGGGATCATGAATGCTCTTAGAGGGCCGAGTGTGCCAGAACGTATCGATAAAAAGGGGCAGTATTAGTGTTTTTCAGGCACAGACTGTCATTTTATATTCAGGTAAGTATGTTACCTTCAGTTGTGATATAAATGCTACATATCAAATATGACATAAAAACTTTTACTTTGTAATTTAAAACCTTGAAGTTGGGGCTCTGTCTCTTTAAAAACTCCTGCTTCTTCTGAAACTCCGCCTTCAGGAAGTCGTCACGACATGGCTCCTTTAGCAACGTTTCACTAAATAGTAGGTCCTACAACGAGCTCAGCAGGTTAAGCTAATTGCTGCTGGCTAGTCTGAAGGAGCTGGATGGGGGAGGGAAGCTCTGAGGAGGAGCTTTGTCCTTGAAGGCGGAGCTAAGTCCAACCAGGTGTTTTGCTCAGCTGAACGGTTGCCGTGGGAGATCCAAGCTTTTCTCACACATTCATGAAAGAATTAAGGAAACACTCCAGGTGTGTTTTTGATGAGGCAGTAACTTTATAACACGATGTAAAGCTCAAAAAAGTCAATTTTACACAACTTCAAAATGTTAGTAAATTGCTGTCTTTGCATTAGATGAGTATTTCTTAAAATGAAATAATATTGTTGCTTCTTTTTCTTTTTTCATTTTGTTTTGTTTGTTTTTTAGTATTGTTTTGGTTTACTTATGTATGAAAAAGTTGAAAATAACCAATATAAACACATAGAAAATAGCTTCTTCCCTAATTGTTTGCTTTAATTTTAATGTTTGTTTTCTTAATTCTCAACAAAGATACGTTTAAGTATTTACTGGTTTATTATTTATGACGGTTCAGATTGTGTGGAGGAAGAACAAAGAGGAAACAAAGGACATCTAAACTTGACAGCGAAGAATGAGGAAGATGAAGTCAGAGGTACCTTAACGTCTCTGTGGATGATGTTGTTGTCGTGGCAATAACGCAGCGCCTCGAGGATCTGCCTCATGTAATGGCTGAAACCAAGACGTCATGTAGTTAGTGTTGCATCTCAGCGTTTGTTCAGCCTCATGACATAAACAGCTTGAAAGTATCCAAACGACAGATTAAAAGAGACTACAAATGGACACCACATTTAACAGATTTACACTTACAACAAAAATTAGAAACCTGCGTATCATTTCCCCAAGTCCCCCTGAAACATGTTGAAATTTGTAGTTTTAATGTATTAAAATGTAAAGAAAAAAAATAAAGATTCAGTGGGATTGAATACTTTGGCGAGGCTCTGAAGGAAAACCGAAGAGTTGGTCGCTCACCTGGCCACTGCCTCGCTGTAGACGAAGCCAGCATCCGCCCTCTTCACGATCTCAAAGCACAGGTCTGCCCCGTCCATGCTGACACACACACACACACACAGGGAATGTTTTTAAACTCACGTCTGAACTCAGGAGAAATCTGCACAAAGGAAATGTACGTGAGCTCTGAAGCTAATGGAGCTCAAGCTATGTGCTGCGTTTAGGGCGATCACCGATCTCTACAAAGCCTGACCTGTCGGTTCCCATTTTGGCCAGTACCGATTTTTTTTTATTTTTTATCCAAACCATTGTTAGACAAAGTGTGCAACAGAGTTGCTACTTTAGCAACAGTGAGGCGACTTTTTGTCAACCGCGCAGGTGCAGATGTGAGCTAGTGAGGTGGTCACCCAGTGGTTGATTTTCAGACCTTTGTGGAGGTAAACAGGACAAATTGGTCCTCTCTCTGGTTACTTCTATTTGCATTTCAAATGACTTTAAATCAAGAGCCAAGTGTGCAAACTTAGTCAAGGATACCGTTCACACAGATTCACCGAAACTCTCCTGGAATATCAGCTGGGAAATTCTGGTAGACCAAACATGGCTCTATGCTGCCTTGTGTCAATGGCTCCCCCTGGTGGTGGAGTGTATGCATGGACCCTTTGGAACATGTTGGCGCCATCTGAGCATCATTTAAACCCCACAGCCTTATCTTAGTAATGTTTATGACCCTGTCCATTGCTTTATAGCCACAGCACAACACACCATGTCATCTAGAAGCTTTGGATCGTCATGGAGACTCATGTCATTGATGAGCAGACGACAAACTGTGTGAGACCATCATGTGAATACGGACCAGGATCTCTCCAAAGTGTTTCTGACAACTAGTTGATCCACTCTTGTATTAAAAAAGAAAAGTGGGTCAATCCAATAATGTTCCTAATAAAGTGGCCTGTGAGTTTATATCTAGAGAGAAAGTTTAAGTATCCTCTGGGGTCGCAAGTTACCAATTAACAAGTCAATCTAACGTTGATTGATCTCACTGTTTGATTAACATTAACTAATAAGTGGCCATTTTCTCAAACCCCGGAGGTTTTCGGTTGACGAGTTATCGCTGCTCTGCCATGCAGCTCGGCTGAACGAGCGTCATCACGGTGAAACTTCAGGAGTTTGTCGAGTGTTTATAGAAACACTCGACAAAAAGTTTGTTTTTCATCCCACACTGGACTCCGTTTGGATCGTTTCACTTTCCCACTTTGGGATACTGCTGCCATTTTTACATGTGTATTAACTACTGATGCTCGAGGGTGACCAGTGGCGCCCTCTACTGGATGGTGGACAAACTACAACAGTAAAGGCAGGTCTGAGTAGACGTTATTAGTTAATTAAGTGGAACTAATAAACTATCAATCAACAGTTCCTTGTAAGTCAATGAATTGTTTGCAACCCCAGTGTCCTTCCTCTAGATTTTCCTTTGTGAAAAGTGGTGAGAAACAGATTCCTCCATCTAAATCAATGATTAATGACTAGATGAACGGGGAGAGAAAATAAGTTAATCTTTGGATAAACTCCGTAAGAGCCCGTCTAATCTGATTTAATCTCAGATTTCATCAGTAAACTCTCGTAGCAGAGAGATGGGGATTTTAGCACCCAGTCCCTCTGGAGCGACTTGAATGAGAAATCCACCAGGACAAAAGTTGCAACCTGAGGTCCTTCACTTCCTCCGAGATCAATAAGCTGCTAGGTATGAAAACAGCTCACACACAGCTGACTGAAGCAATCATCCAGTAGTTTAGTTTCTGCTTTTAGCTTCACTCATAACTAGCCCTGCTTTAATTCTTCTGTAGAGCTGCTCTTATATACTTTTTTGGCACCAGTGGCCTTTAATATGACAGCTTATTAGGGCCATTGCAGATGGGGGGTGGGGTGGGGTGTGTGTGTGTGTGTGTGTGTGTGTGTGTGTGGGGGGGGTAAATTTCTGCCAGAGCAGAGCCGCTGCTCTGAGGCCATCTGGTTAGGATGCCTCCTGGACGCCTCCCTGGTGAGGTGTTCTGGGCCCATCCCACCGGTGGGAGACCCAGGACACGCTGGAGGGACTATGTTTCACCTGGGAACGCCTTGGGATTCGCCTGGAGGAGCTGGAACAAGTGGCTGGGGAGAGGGAAGTCTGGGCCTCCATACTTAGACTGATACCCTGTGACACGACTCCAGATACGCGAAAGATAGATAGATAGATAGATGGATGGATGGATGGATGGATGGATGGATGGATGGATGGATGGAATTTCTGTCAAAAACTCAAAAAGTTTTAGATTCATCTTAAACATTTTCTGGAAGAAACTTGGAAATTTCTGGGCTCAAAAAGTGGAAAATTTGCAAGAGGAAAAAAAAATCAGAAATTCTTAAGCTTAATTTGACATAAAACAATTTTTATAGAAATCTTCTGAGTTTGTAAAGTCAAAAATATTGACTTTACAAACTCAGGAAATGGTTGACCCTGTCAGGAAATTGTCTGAGTTTCTAAAGTTGAAAGTTTTTGACTTTTCAAACTCAGAAAATTTCAGAGATTTTTTCCTCGCAACTTCACGACTTTTTTGAGCTCAGACATTTCCGAGTGCCTTATAGAAAATTTCGGAGATTCATTTCAAAATTTCTAAGTTTTTTGGCAAAAATTTGCTCATCTGCATTTGCCATAATATACAGTCTTACTGAATTATTCATTCCCAACAATTAATAGACAGTAATCTCAGAGGAAGTGGCCAGAAAGAAATGCGGCAAAGGGACTTGAACTCGTGGCGGAACGGTGGAGCTCAGTGGCCCCGGGACACCCTGCTCTGCTGCAGCTCTTCAACCTGTTAGCTGCACCTGTTTCCTCCACCCTCCTGCCTAGTGTGGCCTGGGATCTGGAACGGAGAGACAGGGCATGTGTGTGTGTGTGGAAAAAACAGGCACACACACATAATAAAAAAAGCCCCGAAAGCATGAAAATCCCTTTAAATGGAGCTCACTTGCATTTCCTTCAAAGTCCCCTCTCTGTGCGCGTGACACCGGCGCGGCGCGAGCGTTTTGCCCATTGAGGCGATAACAGAATTACACGATAAAGGAATTAGTTCTGGAAGAGCGAGAGAGATGAAGATAGAGAGCGGGCCGGGAGGAGCTCCGGGGAAGGCGCGGCTTTTAGAGAAGCTGGAGGTAGCAGCGAGTGTGAAATCTTAATCTCATCTTTTCTTCCTCCGCGAGGCCGCTCTGTCTCTCCTCGTTCCTCTCACCGCGGCCCGTCCTCGGCTAACGAGCTTCCTCGTATCCGTGCTGATTATATAAAACCGCTGTAGGACACGCTTCTTCTTGTTGTTCCTCTTCCATTGCCTGGCTGCGTGGACGCCTCTCTCAATCCCACCTCATTCTGCTTAAAACGCGCTGTGATATCCACCTCTGTTTTGTTTTTTTCTTCCCCACTACTGATCCACCTCTGTGCGTGTTCTTCAGATGTGACCTGGCAGCGAGGGCTTACAATTCAAACACCATGTAGAGCATGCCGTCGGAGCTGTAGGTCTCCAGCAGCTCCACGATGTGGGGGTGCTTCAGCATGTGGCAGATGCTGGCCTCTCTCTTTAGATCTGAGGAAACACAGAAGAAGACAAGAAACACGGTAAGCACTCATGGCATTAAGAGCCATACTGGGGGAGGAGGGGAGGAAGGGGTAGTTAAGTAAAATTATGAGATATAAAGTCGAAAAAAATGCGACTCAAGTAACGGAAAACTCCGACTTTATCTTCGTCGTTTTATTTTCTTCATCTCTAATGTTTGGATCTTCTAGACCTTTGTCACAGACATTTTATGTCAAAAGCCACTCTTAGATAATTGTTTTTTTGAACAACTAAATGTCACATTTCGGGTTTAGAAGCAGCTCCAAGTTGGCGCGGCGGTGTGCACGGAGGACTGAGTTCTGGACACGGTCGTCACGGTTCGGTTTGCCTCTCAGCTCCCTTTCCTGTTGCTTCACTAACGAATACACTGGAGCCGAAAGCTCCCCCGCCTCCCACAATCCCCTAAAAGAAAACAACAACAACACCAAGAGCAGTTTCAGGAAGTACCCGAAAACTTTTCCCTGCGTGTTAAATCCAAGCTGCTTACTTCGTCTGGTGGCCCAAAAAGCAGCTTTTAAAGAATCAGGCGACACGCACTTCAAAAGCATTTGCTTAAATATGATGAGAAACGCTTTGATCATGCTGTGTGAGTTTAGCGCCACAATATCTAGCTTCATTAGCCTCTTTAATGTGGAGCCTCCAAAACAATCCAGCAGCTGCTTGTTATCACCTGACTGCTGTGAAGATTGTTTGAAATTAAGAGATATTAAGCTCTTGTTTCTGGGTAAATGGATAACGATTATTCTCAGTCTGTTTTCTACATAGATTCTGCCGATCTCTTGCAACAGGGGCGTGTCCACTTTTCCTTCTTCCTGCAGAAAAGGATCAGTGTGATTCCGTCCTTGTAGTAAACTGTGACCTTTGAAAGGACTGGAACGACCTTCTAAAAAGTGCCGCAATAAAAGTTTCCACTCTGCGTGTGAGTCAAAAATACTCTTTTTTCAATGGTTTTACTGGCTCTACAGGCCTTTGTTTGACAGCAGTCGGGCAGATAAGTGGGTTGTGAGAGAGGAGGAAGGCACGCGGCAAAGGTCATCAGGCCGGGACTCGAACCTGTGACGCCCAGGACAATCACTGAGGCCTCCGTATTTGGGTGGCACGTTTTACCCCTGCTCCACCGCCACGTCCGAGTCCAATACTTTTATTTTGTAGTGTGGAATGTTATAAAGGATTGATCAAGTGATATTACTCAAAAGCAGAACAATAGTCAATAACAATATGTATGTATGAGAACAGCTGACCCGTTTATTATTAGCAAGATGCAAGCGTTGTTGGATAGAAATACTGGAGCGGACTAAATGCTGGAGCAGAGTGTTTCTATCAGGCTGATATTGGGGATTTTAGATGCACGCCGATATAATCCAACAATATCAAACCGATTCCCGATATCAGTATCGGTTTGGGACACCATACTGATCAGAGCACCCTCTGCCACTGCCTCTCCTGTGTCGCTTCATTTCACTTTAAAACTTATTTTCACAGTGGCTTTTTTGCTTTTTAATAAACTGAACCTGATTTAAACGTCTCCACAGCTTTGCAGTCTGCTGTGTTTATGATGCCGTTTATTCACCGACAAGCCTCTCCACAGAGCCGCTTGATACGACACGAGAGCTGTCTATATTTTAGGAAGCTGCTATGGATGGAAAACGCAGAGCTCAGCATGAGGCACGCACTCCTAAAGACCCACCATGATGACTCATCGGCAGGAGGGGGTCTCATGCAAAAAAAAAACGCGAGCAGCCCTCAGCTCCCCTATGTGCTTTCAAGTGCCGTTTGTTTGCATGCATACCATTACTCCAGATCGTCTCGCTGCAGCCCGGCAGAGAGCGACTATGGCGCTTTAATTGGCTCGTAATGAGGAGGAGGGCTAATGGAGGAGGGTTAGTGAAGCTGAACAGAACAATGCGGGCTGCTTGTTTAGGGGAATCACCAGGGAAGAGACATGACAGTGGGATAAAAACTGAGCAGATACCGCTCAGATCCTCAGGAAAGCAAAAGCAGAGTGAGGGGAAGAAACAACAACAACAGTTTTACTTCAACAGACATTCAGGTGATGTTTAACGGGGAGCAAATCTGCGGTGACAGCCACGTGCGCAGGTATGAAGAAGAGGAAAAAGGAGGAGGAAAAAAAGCAGCTCAGACGAATCAATATACCATCACCGCCTCTGATGCCGACGGAAAATTGCTCTGTCATGTAAAATGGGATGAAAGCAGTGGCGTCTGGAGGCGCGTTTGAGCGATTAGGAGAGGTTCCAGTGGAGGAGCGACTTTAAATCAAATCTGTCCACATGGACGCTCCGAAGAGAAGAAAGCCACGGCGGAGGAGTACAACTTTAATAACCTGTGACGACTGCATCACACACTACTCTCTCCCTTTTTCAGCATACATACTGCACCTAAATCAGCCGAAGCTGAAGCCCATTTGAACGGGGCTTTTGAGTCCGGTAAGAAGTGTTCAGACTTGATGGAGAAAACGTCAAAGCGTTGGAAAGAAAAATACATGTTTTCCTTCATGGATCAAAAGTTGTCGACAGTAATAACTTGTCATTCAGGCATGGATTAAAGGATTGGTTTGGATTTTGAAGGGGTGGGGGAAAAAAGGGCTCTGGGAAATTATTATCTGTAATAATTCACTTTCCTATGGCTTGTTGAGAAGTAAGTAGATACTTGGAGTGGTGGAAAACTACACGCTTCCTTCACATGGTGTGTTGCAAATTGCTTCTCATTCTTTGCAGGCCTGTTTAATCCACCAGTGTTGACAGTAAGATATTCTCTTCTGAGGCCACTGCAGGCTAAATAAATGAAACACTCGCAGTTTGTGGAATCTGCTTCAGGAAAACCAAACACAGCTACGCTAGCATCCAGTTGTTTTATGTTTTCACGCTGAAATAACGCAACAAGTTGGAATATTTACACAAGAAAAAACAGTTATGAGACAATCCATCATTCCTACCTACCGTTCAAGAAAAAAAAAAGATGAAAAAACAGAAAATTACTACCGTTGTCCAACGAGAGAGAGAAAAAAATCGAAGAAAACAGTAACAACGTTCGGATCCTTACAGGTCTTTCACTTTGCTTCCTGCCATGTGTGTTTCACTTCACCTGTCCTGCAGCCTTAACAGTGCATCACCACAGCCGAGCTCTAAGTCGCTGGTTTTAACTGAACCAAGTCTCCAGATTGGTTCATAAAAGTTGTTGCCTTTCACACAAAGTCCGCTGGACTCTGCTTTGATTTGAGACCAAGACTGCAACAGTTGCTACATTTTCAGCTGGTGTGATTCCCTTTCGCACTGCACTGTATCAAACCCTTTGAAAAACCTGTTCCCCTCCTGGCCTGATGTACCAAGAGCCACTGAAGGAAACAACACTGAAGGAAACAACACAAAAACCTTTGAAGACACTGTGTGCAACTTCCTTCTTCACAAAAGTAAACAAAGATGGAGTGGCATTAGATTTTAGTGGTTGTAGGATGTCTCTTTTGTCTTTGGTAAAAGACAATGAGCCATTACTCCTGCTGGTGCTGGACTTGTGTTTGTTTTGGCTGTATTTACCCAGAATACTTTGTGCTGTTGTCCGCTTCCTGCTTTGGAGTGGTCTCTGGTCCGCTTGGCATTCACATTTGCATTTGAACAGCACCAAGCTTTGTAAGTGGACCAGAGTTTACTTTTTTGGAGTAAAACCAGATTTTCTAGGCAAACGAACAGATGAAAGCAAACTAAACAGGGCTGGTGTGAATTCACCCATAAAGTCATCAGCGGAAGTTCAATAGATCCTGCTTCAAATCAAAATATGTTCCACTCTCACCCTAAACCTTTCCGAAAGTAGTTGGAAGTAAGTTGTAGTGAAGTCAGCAAGACAAGTGGAGTGCTGGCCTTAAAAACCACGCCCCTGTTCAACTCAATGTTAGGCACATATTAGGGATAATCCGATGACCCAACCATGTCCCTAACGATTCCATGTGAGTTCCTTTGGTCCAATATATGAATAGCTTAAGTTAGAAAGTTAGAGTAGGTGTTAGAAAGATGAAATCTGAAGCCACTTCCTCTTTTTAGTGTATGAAAGTTGAAATATCTTTAAGGAACAAGTCAAGTCCAACACATTTAGGGCTCTCAGGCCCTGGATGACTGAGAATATACCCCACCATGTGTGTTGCTTGCACTTCCAGCGCCGCTAATCAATAAACCATCAGCACCATGAGATGATGGGGTGTCATTCCAGTAACAATACTGGTTCTTCTCTTCCCCATTACAATACAGAATATGGATGTTTTAACAGAACCTAGACCATTCAGATTAACTGAACCATGTAAGGAAGAATAGAAATCAAATCAAACATGGAGGTCAACAAAGACACAAGAAAAAGTTCTCCATCCTGCTAATCAGCTGGTTCTTAACAATCTCCATCAGACTAACGTTGACTCCGTGTATTCTGATCCTTCCTGCTGATATCCGCCTGCCGATTCACTACAGCAACGTCGACACATCAGGCGGGAAGAGTCCCAGCTCGTCTCTCCTCTTCCTGGTTCGCACGATGATTGACAAACAGCGAGCGATTAGCTTGTTTTTCTGTTTTGCACCAACATCCTCTCCCTCTGTCTTGCTGTTATCCTCCCATTCAGACTCTCAATCTCTCCGTCCATTTGTCGATGGGTGGCAGCCGCAGTGGGAGCTTCAGACAGCCGAGCAGAGCAACGGGGATCATGTTTACAACCTGTCTGAACAGTCTCAATCAGTTTATTCAAAGAGCACTTAACTTTATTAACTGCCTGTCTGACTGACACTTCTGCACCAGCTCAGTCCGGGTGAACGCTGGCTAAATTCACCAGTCACCCCCCCCAAGTCCCAGTAGGACATGTCCCACATGTCCCTGGCTGCGTCTGCAGAAGGTGATTTATAGCCAGGAGGACTAATGGGAAGGAAGGTGGAGCTGAGTTGATATTTCTGCAAAGCTGCGATAGAGTCGCTGCTAATCACTCCCACGCCGCGCTGCGAGTGAACACGCCGCATAGCTTCACCACGTAGTCGCAGTGACATTTAATTAGCTGAAGCCGTGAGCCTCGGCGCTAACATTAAGCCAGTCCTCTGAGGAGGGTCTGCGGGGGGAGCCCAAGGCCTCCGCTGGCTCTGCCACGATGCTAATGCTGCTAAAAACGCCGCTGTTATTGTGGCGGGATGAGCTCGCTGCTGATATCAGCCGCCGGAAGTCCGACTGGAGATCCCGAATGATGCTTCGTCAAAACGAGAGGCGAATTACTGAGCCGGTGTCACAGAGTGACGGGAGACTGTCCGAGGAAAGTCACTGTCTTTGCTTTTTAAATGGCCTTTATGTGTGTGTGCGTGTGTGTTGGAGCGATCGAAACCAAGACACATCCATTGATCATGGAGCTGAAGTGTAATCAACAGCGTTATTGACAAATAAACTGTTTAAAAAAAAGTGGGAAGACGTGGATCCGACTGGAAAACTGTAGGCCTGATGGAAGAGTGTGGAGAGACGGTGTAGATCTGTCTGTTCATTCATGGGACAAACTAAGTGAACCCACAGGAACAGCAGCTTGTTAGCCGCTATGACTTTAAGAAGGTGTTTACACTGCAAAAACACTAAATCCTACCATGTGTTTTTGGTCTTATTTCTAGCACAAATATCTTAGTTTTATCTTATTTCAAGTCTCCTTACTTACACGTAACTTTTCAGCAAGATATAGAAGCTTCTTTTAAGTAAATAATTCCTTATTTTTGATAAAGTACTACAGATTATTTCACTTATAAGGCATTTTTCCCATGTTATAAGGACTCTGCTGAATATGGTGGAGTCAGATTATTAAAATCAGCTGCACATGCAGAGCTCCACAGTGAAATTAGACTCTAATCCAAGTTAAAGCAATTTCATTTCGATGCTACAGAACAGGACCAATATGATTCCTTCTCTGAAATGTGTAAACAAGGCAAAGAGGCGACTAAATGCAGCTGTCTTGATGTGTCTGCTGGCACTCAGCCCCATAACCAGGCTGTTGGGAACGGGGCTGTTTTAGGGGACAAACGAGGGGAGAAAAGAGACAGTCAGCAAGAAAGCCTCTGCTAAACAGAAATAAAAGCAAGAAAGCGAGCGACGAGCAGATGGGATCCCCGTCCGTTTCTGCAGCCGGGACAGAAACAGAACGTGAAGACGGCAGGAGGAGACAGATAACGGATGGAGGACAGAAGAGGAAGACGAAGAAGAGGTGAGAGCTCAGAGATCAGGGAGGCTGATGGCGCATGATGAATTTTCTTCATTCTCCAGCTTGGTTTTCACTTTCCTCCCCTCAGAGGGCTGACCTATTCATCAGACGGACACGGCCTGTACGTGTGTCTCTGTGTGTGTGTGAGCCGTGGTTGACCAATCCATTCCCAAGTCACAAAGCATTCTGACCCACTGCCATTTGTCTGGGCTGTGTTCAGGGTGTTTCTGGCTCATGAATCCAAAACTGTTCATACCCTTGGAGGATTTAAGTTTGAAGTATCGAATGATTCCAGCACTTTGATTATTAAAGGGGCGGTAATCTGTGTTTTCCAGGCACATAGTGCCATTTTACAGCACAATCAAGTAACTGTGTTACCTTCAGCAGTCATAAAATGCTATAAATATCAAATATGACTTAAAAGAAATTTTAATTCGTAATTTAACGTCCTGCATCTAATGTATCTAATACATCTCTTTTTATCTCTGATTAAAGCAGCAACAATGGTTTCACTCTGCTTTAAAGATGGAAAATCTCCGACACACCGAGGATTACAGTTGAATGTTTTTATTAGTAATACCCGGTTTCAGACCTGCTGTCCTGATTAGTCATCTGATGCCAAATTTAGCCATTAAACCTGAGAGCAGAGATTTCCAGGGCTGAAATTTCAAAATACAGCATTGAAAAAAAAGGTGTCTACAAAAGCTTTGAATTTAAGAAAAATAATAAACTGTTGACATTTAAAAGAGCAATTCAATATTTTGCCACTGTATGCTGTCTTCCTGAGAGACACAAAAAAAAAAAAAAAAAAAAGGTTCACTGCAGTGAGACATGATGGGGAGAGAAGCCACGCTTCTCAAACTGTTTAATATGGACTCTGTGGTAAACGGCTTTTCAGCAGACCGGCCGCGCTCTCTGCATTCCTCCTCGCTCCCTCTCCATTGTATCAAGCTTATCGCGCCGTACTCCACCCTGCGAATATCTGTAATTCAATCTCTCCTCCTCTTTTGTTCCCTCATCCCTCCCTCTATCGCTCTCCTGGCCCGTGGGAGATGTCGGATAAGTCCTCTGCATGTTTTGTCTAGACGATACTCAGCAGTCTTTTCAGGATTACTGGTGCACAACAACTCTGTAATAAACTGAAAAATAAAAAGCTCACCGAGCTTAGAAAAGCAGGGAGGATTCCTGCTTTTCCAATACCTTAAATGTCTGTATAGTTAAAAAAATAAATAAATAAACACTCCAGCTTACATTAACGTCCTGTAATAAAGTGTGCCATGGTGCAACACAAAGTGGGAAATACTGGTTAGAATTGACCAAAACCATTATAGTCAATAGAAACCGTCTGCTGTTTCATGAGCAGTCGCTGTTAAGGTGCCCAAGGTGTTATTTGGCAATGAAGTGCCACGGTGGACCAGTCCAATCACAACATAACGGAACGGGGAAACTCCAACAGAGTGAATGAGAAGTGGGCCAGAGTGTAGAAAGGCAAAGATGTCCTAATCCAACCCCGATCAAAGCTTCTTTAAAATGACTGGTGTCAAAGTTTTTAAAAAAATACAGCCTAGTTTTATGTGAAGTCGCAGAACTATATTATAAGCCAAGTATATAAATTAACTGATGTCAATCTAACCATTTCCCCTAGCAACCTTTAAGACCTTGTCCACTTAAAGACGGGTTTTTATTAAAAAAGTCTCTGCTACATAGTTTAAAAAATAAAATAGTGTCGTACATGTAGGATCAGTTTCAGAAAGGACTTCATTCACACAAACCAGCACAAGTCTGCCACCGATTATTGTTTCAAACATGCCAAGCCCACAGGGGGCAGTGTAGCGCAAAGCTAAAACCTGTCAGCCAATCAGATTGCTTCAAAATAACTGTTTAATTCCTGGTAACATGGCGCGAGGAGGTTCATTTGTGTGGACAGTCAGGTAGACGGGCTGAACTACCTTTAAATAGCATATTAGAATATAAAGTTATTAAAATAAAAGACGAGTTTGATTTGGAGACATGTAAAGCTAGCATGTGGATGTGCTGGCCCATTATTTGTCACAGACAATAATGCGCAAAACTTTAAATCTCCATTTTGTCAGGTAAACACAAATATGGAGTTCTCTCAAATCTCCACTGTCTTCTGAGTTTTTATAAGTAATTCTTTTTAGTGGTATAACACAGATTTTTTTGTGTGCGTCTATGAAAGGCCAAAAACACAAGAATGTATTTGTTTTCCTTTTTTCTGTTTTCCCTTCTTTGACGTTGATGGTGATATATCCATGATCAACCCGAGTTACCAAAATGAGCAACAGGTCATCTAATCAATGAATCAAATCAAAACATAAAATCAATATGCTTATGTTAGCATAGCAGTTAGCAATGACACGAACCAGGAAAGCTGGATTTTTATCTTCAGATTTTAAGAAACACACACATGAAGCGTTCTTGAGCAGTTTCTGAGGTAATCCAACAGTAAGACAAAGGGAATAAATGATCTTCATCTTCAAATGTATCTTCATATTTTCATTATTTGGACAGAAATGGCTTGATTCAGGGCAGCATGTTTTATGTTGCCTGGATAATCACAAACAGCTTTTCACATTTTGAGGCTTGCTAATTAACTTGGCATAAGAATAGATGTTAAATGTGTGAATGGCTATCACCTTTTCTTCAGCAACAGCATTTTGTGCATGGGACACCCACACACACACTCACACGCTTTACTCTTGGACACGACTTAACAGTCAGACTCAAAGACAAAGGAAGTAGAGATGGTTTCATCGGTGACGGCCCCACCTTCTGTGCTGAGACCAGGGCTGGACGTGAACTGGGCCACATCCACGATTTTGACAGCAAACTGCTGGCCCGTGTCCCTGTTGATGCATCTCCTCACCACGCTGAAGGGACCCCTGTGCAACACAGACGGACAGAGAGAGAGAGATCAGTTAGCACATGGAAACATCTGATTGGTCTCATTTCACACCCACAAACACACAGAGGAGCAGCCATCGGTGCCAAAAAGAAGGCTAAAGTTAGCTTAAAGTGACACTGATGAGAACATGCCGGTTTCAGAGAAGACATGAATGTAACCAGTAGAAACGTAGGTGCAGCGAAGCCTCGCCTTTTTCTGTAGAGCATTTCTGTAATATTATGAAAAAAATGCAGCCAAAATTCATCGGCGCGATGCTATTAGACATGCTGTCAGCCGCCATTTTCAAAGCATCCAATCCAAGAGCGCCGTTCGTTTTCCTTTACAGTGATTGACTGTAACAGTAAGCGCAGAAATGAAGGAGACTGTAAATGTGTTGATGGATGTTAAGGTATAATTGGTGTTTGAACTATTAAAATAAGTGTTCTTAGAGGCAGTCTAAAGTATTTCAAAACTCTAGGAATTAATGGATGACTGTGGATCCCTGGCCTCCACATATAACGAGGTCCAGCTAATCTGCAAGTCAGCATTTCTGAACTCCATGACAAAAAGAAAAGAATCAAAAACTCATCCACGTTATTCCACCAGATTCCATTTCAAAATAAAACATGGCTAAATGAGACAGCCTTTTTTATTTTTTTTATTTTTTTTTTATTTTTTTTTTTGGAGCTTGTGGTGGTGCTAGTGCTTGGGGGAGATCTGTGCATATCATGAAAACATAGAAGAGGAGTGAGGAATATTTGGGTCAAACAAAATCAATATTATTGCAATATTTAATGATGTTAATTAGGACTGGTCAGTTAATCAATTATATATATATGGCAGTAGGCACATGATCAATATCAACAGATAATACGTCTGATAGAATGGTTCAATAATTTGACTGAACTCAGATCCAGAACCGCACAGCATTCTGGGAGATGTAGGCAGAGGAACGGCTTTAGCCGCTCAACCTCTCACGGCCAGCTATCGAGGTTAGTGGACTCTTTGGTAACCATGGCAACAACCTGTTGAGTAACTTGCAGAGCAGCAGTTTCAGATTTCGCCACTGTGACTCATAACTGCTTAAAAATAAATCAACAGTGGCATGGAGTGAAAACTGTGGAAAAAACACAGCTCCAGAACTGCGGCGTTTCCATGAAATAAGAGACGCAATTAAACTTACACAAGACTGAGTTTGTCCATGCAACAGGTCACTAAAAAACAAACCGCGCAGTCACCCTCCTACCACTTCCTGTCGCCTTTTTCTTCGCGGTTTGCACCAGTGGCAACATCTGGTTTTTGATCATCTGACTCCTGTGACATGAATAAATATTTCCATTGCAGTTTTGAAATATAAACTTATTTCAATAAGGCCAAAAACCTCGTGCCAAAACTTTTCGAAACTGCCGTGCTCCTATGACTCAAATTTAGTTTTCAAAATGTCGAACCGCACAATGACGAGGTCAAAGGAAACATAGTCAGAGTTCAGCAGCAGACCAGAGCTGCACAGACAGTCACAAAAAGCTAACAGTGGAGAACAACCGAGGAGCGCCTCAGCAGAGGGAGCGGCCCTTAAGGAGTCCACTTAGTGTCTCTGGTTTATTATCATCAGGCTGGGGTGAAAGTGCAAGCTGCAGGAAAAGACCTGTGTCTCATAAAGCTCCAGACCTCAGCATGGTACCGGGCTCTGCCCGGCCCTCACGCTGCCTCAACAATGCGTGGCGATCTAAGCGTGTCAGCAAGTCAACATGTCAGCGTGTGTGGATTTAAAGATAAATGAAGCAGCTGATCTGTCCTAAGAATAGACATGCAGGCTATCTCTGGCAGCAGCGTGCTCTTAATCCCTCCAAGTACTTTCTATAGTTGTTTACTCTGCGACAGCGCAGCGGCTGGAAGGCCGAGGAGAAGCAGCCGGGTTACAAATGTGATGATGTCTTACATGACTGACTGGCAGGTGGGGAAGCCTTCCCCACTGAGCCGCCATTAACTCACCGGATGACATGCAGCAGATCATCATTTTTTTAAATAATGGAGATTATAAAGCCGTGAAACACTCGTAAAGCGCCTGTATGTTCCCGATATAGGCCGGCCGGGTCATTACGCGAGGGCTTTATGGCGTCGTTACGGGCGAGGCTTTGGGTCTTTGGGATTGATGAGCTGCAGCAGGACGCATTATGCTGATGTTCCATCAAGCAGTCAATTAACTTCGACACAGACCTTCAGAGTTCATCTCCGGATTGTGCTGCTGACTGGAGCCAGCGCTCAGATTCGTTTTGAAGATTTCCTAAGAAGCCAACTATCAGTGCCACTTCCACTGAAGCGCAGCGTAGAGCCGGTAACCTGCGTTTGATCTCCTGATCGGCAGTGGGACCCCCCGGGGAGCCCGCCGCTCCGCTTCGTTTGGCTTTATAGATGGACTCATTAAGGTCATAATCACAATGCTGCAATATTTATGGGAAGTAACTAAGATAAAGTTGTTTGTGTTACAGAAACAAATAATGCTCTTGAAAAACATTCCCGTTTGTAATAGTCTTCATCAGGACATCAGTCCCATAAAGAAGTGTGATCTGTATCACTACACAGTAACTGCATTTAATCACAGCTTCTCATTTAGTTCTATTTATTGGTAGTCTTATTGACCAAAGAGTAGACACAGTTTTGTAAATAATCCTGACAACGCAGACAGTTATGTTTGTTTTTTTTAATAATTAAATGGAATTAATTATTCCAGCAGAATTTGTTAGTGTGACAGTCCAACTAAAAACGAGTTTATTTTATGTTTGAACATTCTGGCATCCTCCACGATTAGTGGATGCAGATACATAGGAGGGTCCAACATGGAACAAATACAAACATTTGAGTCTTTATCATTAGTTTCACACTTGGGGATATGCTTATTTATTTATTTTTCTGAGCGGCCGGCGAGTGTGCGCCTCATCAGCTTTGAAACCATCCTGTGGGTGAAGTGAAAAACGCAGCAGTTAGCCGGGCTCTCCCCAGAGGAGCAGCTTTTAACGAGCAGAGACACAGCAACACCTCCAACGAACACATGCCCCCGCCGACCCGAAACCTTGAGCGAGTTACACATCCCGCAGCAAATTGCACTCGGCACGACCTCGGTGCTAAATGTGAGAGTCCTGCCATTTCACAGCTAAACAAACCGCGGCCCCCCGGCTGCAGCAGACCGTGGCATAACGACTTGCTTGCGTCTCAAACATCACCAGGGCTGCTCAAGTGTGTGCGAGTGTGCAATTGCAAGTCTTCATGCACAAATGCGGACTGCTTGAGCAGATGGCGATCAAGCCAAAGCGGCTTAGCGTCACAAAGGTGAGGTGGGACTTCACACTGCCTGAAGGCTCACTTTGATTTTCCTCTGAACGCACAAGTGAAAGAGACAAAAGGAAACTTTGAAATTCTCACGGCAGAAACAAACGACAAGTGCAGATATTCTGACTCACTGGGAAGTGAGCAAATAAATAATTACCTGACCTTAAACACACTTGTCTAATCATACCATCTGCCAATGTGGGAGGTCCCTCTACACTGAATGCAACATCTGAGGTAAAGAAATGTTTAGATGAAAGCTAAGTGAATGGTCAGGAAGTAAAGAAGAGAGGGGCGCTGGTCATTTTGGTCTTGCTATTTTTCAGTTTTCTTGTCAAAGCTACTGGTCAAACTTTGTGGAGATTTTGTCTGTGTTCTTTTGGAAGCTGTACAAGTACGAACAGTTTTATTATGGTGACTTCCATGGAAGTATCGTGAGTGTGTGTTATTCCGTCTCATAATTCTGACGTTAACTGTACACTTTGCCTTTTCTCCAGCTCTCCGTCCAGTGATAAAGGCTCCGTTTACGGCCGGTTTCTGAGCGCAATTAACTAAGATCACCTTAGGAAAGGCGCAGAGGTGATAAATTCCACATTCACTGCTGAAAATCTTTACGTTTAGTCAGTTAATCCACTTATTCAGGGCTGAGGGATTGAGGTTCAACAGCCTCCTCAACATTAGAGCTCACTGTCAGCGGTAACATGTTGATGTCTGGCATCAAGACTCTGCCTCCAGAACCGAGCAAAAAGCAAGAAAATAAGCTTTTTCTAACACTTTTTCGACTCCGAAGAGTCGGGCTCCGAGGAGAACTCCATCTCTCCAGCTGAAAGATAACACCGGCGTACAAGCGATGGATCTGTCACCTTCAGGAAGTCGACACAGAGAGGAAAAAGCAGTTCAATCAGGAAAGAGTTTCAGCCGCGAACTTTCTGGAGGCACGCAGGGTCAGAAAGAAGTCATTTGCGATGTTGGCTGAGTCCTCCGCTGCTCTGTTATCGCCTCGCTCGCTGCAGTCCAGCCACTTCACCTCCGACCCCCCTTTGCCTTCACGTCACTGCCGATGAGGGGCCGTGCTCGAGGCTGACCGCTCTGCAAATACCAGGCAGCCCTCGAGGAGAAGGGACAAAACGAGGGAGAGAACAGAGGAGAAGAGAGGCGAGAGGGGAAGCGGAATAAAAACAAAATAATAGTCGCAAAAGAGGAATGTGGCAAAACGATCCAGAGGAAACCGAGAGGGAGGAAAACAGATATGAAGGTTGGTTAGAAGTAATTTAGATGTGAAGTCATCCGGGGTAAAGCTGAGGGTAACGGCATCCTTAATGACACATACAGAGGAAAATGGCATAAACACAAGCTAAGCATGGCTGCAGCTTATTACTTTAGTGAAAACTCACTAAAACTGAATATTACGAGCTAAGAGGACACTCTTGAAGATTTTCTCAAGATGTCAGATGTTTGGTAGCAACTATGCTTAAATCTGTATCCGACTCAGACATCTCGTCCATCAAGGCATGGCTCCAAACTAGAAAAGACAAAGAGGGACTAACATCTCTGTCCCTCTTCCATCCATCAGAAATGTCAGTAATAGGTAATAATGTGAGCCTGTGAGCAGGGTTTCCTCCAGAGGTGGAGACTCCGGTCACATGACTTGGACTCCAGTCAGTAATAGATTTGGGACTTGAGGATAAAGACTTGAGACCTGCAAAACACTGACTTGGTCCCGCCTCTGGTTTCCTCTACATGTAATTGATCGTGGCAAAATAAAAGCCGCCTCACCTTCAGCATGAAATATATATTTTTTTGGCTTATATTATTTGTGCACTTACACTAACCCTAGTCAGAATTTGAAGTTAATTGAAATATGATGAAACATTAAAACTGACTTTATTTTGAAAAGACAACAGCGCTGGCTCCTAGCCGTCTGGCTGAGAAGCCGGCTTCTGTGCGCTGCGCTGCAAAACTAGAGAGGAAGGTCTGAAGTAGAGGAAGAGAGAAAGGCAAAAGATGGAAGGTTAAGTTGAATGTGTTTTTAGTGAAAATGACCTGAATGTTCATGTATGTTGAATTTGAACAAGAGAAAGTTAGTTAACTAACACAGTTTGTCCTCAGACTTAAAGTTCCAGATGCGTTTCAAAGGCTCCCTGATTGTGGTATTGAGTCAACAGCACTGTGTCACCATTTAAAGGGAGTTGACAGACCAAAATTTAACACTGACACAATACCGATGGAAGCTACCAGCAGTAAACAACATACTATGTCTATTCCAGCTCTCTCTGCAAAGCAGTCTGTGTTTATCACGCTCCCTGATGAAGTAGGAAGCATCAGCACCGGTTCTGCCTCAGAGAGCGGGGAGGTGGAGAGGAGCGGAGAGGACACGATCTGAAGCTCTGACAGCTTAAGTGGCGGAACTCGGTTTCTCTGAAGAACTCTGCTTGCACATAAAGGAGGCGCGCGGCGACTGAATGGGCCTCAGCTGCACGCAGCCGTTCCAGCTCTGAATGGGAGTCAGCTGCACTTGGCTTGTTCCGATCGCTTCTGCTCTTTAGCCACCCGCACTGAAAGAACAGGAAGAAGGAGAGAGCGGCGGAGAGAGGAAACAACCCCCTCAGCCCCCTCCAAAAAAATAAAAACAAAAAACGAGTAGAAATGTGGACAGGAACGGGAGGTGAGTAGCGTATTTTTAGATTATCCTAACGTTTATTTATTATCCAGGAACCTAATTTATTTATTGTTTAAAATGAATGAATTTGTCACATGTTGATGTAAGCAAAAGTTTGGATTGAAAAGCAGTTGGCTGGAAAAAATAAATAAATCTTATACAATCTGTCTCTTCTCTCAAAAGTCAGTCGGCTGTATCATAAGAAACTAAGCATCATTCAACCATCGTTATAAATACATCTCTAAACATAAAGCATGGAATGTGCATAACTATATAAAAAATATCCATAATTAAAAAATAGATACAGCACTCTTCTACTTCATAGAATGTTACATTTGTTTGAGGGGCAGTATTATGTCAAAATCCAATTTGTTTTTTAGCTTTATATCAGGTTGATTCTTTCATACAGAAATCCTTCAATTTCCCATATCAACCATTCAGTTGTGTGAAATCCTTGGGTGGATCTAGCACCGCCTCCTCTGACTAAACTCCTCCTCAGAGCTAATCCTCCACTCAGCTCCTTCAGACTAGCCCGGAGCAATTAGCAAACACCTGGTGGAGCTGAGCATCTGCTGAGCTCATTATAGGAGCTACTTCTTAGTGAAACGCTGGTAAAAACGTTGCTAAAGGGTTAATAGAGGAGCCATGTTGGGATGACTTCCTGAAGGAGGAGTTACAGAAAGAGCAGAAGCTTCTTAAAGAGACAGAGACCCAATTTCAAGGCGCTAAATTGCGAAGTCAAATTTCTTTTAAGTCATATTTGATATATACAGCATAATTATAACAACTGAAGGTAACAGTTATTTGATTGTGCTACAAAGTGATACTACGTGGCTGGGAAACATAATTCTGCCCTTTAAAAGTAAAAACTGATCCAGTCTGGATGGTTACTGTAGACAGACTTGTTCCATAAACAGAAACATTCAATTTTTTTTTTTTGTTTGTTTTGTTAAAAATCTCTGATCTTCTGAAATTAATGAGACGTTTAATTAAAGGTAAAACAAGGAGAAGTAGCTCCCCGCTGTGAGGGCTGAACTGTGTGCAGGTATGTCAGATATGGGGGCGAGAATTTACAGCAGCGTGAACAGTAAATGAGCGCGGCCTTCCCTCCCACAGCTTGCAGGAATGAGCTCATAATGACAGAGAGTAACAGCCTGAACTCTCTCTGCTCCGCCGCCGAGCTTACGGCCGGTGGGCGGGGCGTCACTGACATGGCGACCGACGCTGGAGGAGGATTTAGGGAACCCTGGTGGAGAGAAGCGTGTTCTGTGGAGTCCGTGGCAGGGTAACGACGGGGAATTTACGTCAGCATCAAAAGAATGGGCTGTGCCATCTGTCCGTGGCTTTGTGTTGTGTGTTGCTGTCGTAAAGGGTGATTTGCGGACCACACTCCCGTTCCAGTCCGCGGGACATCAATCGCTTATATCCCCTCCCCCCGTTTTGTAAACGCCGTCAGCCGTGCAGTACCCGACTTCATCGCTTTAACTCTCACAGATCTCAGGAAGCACATGGGCATGTCAGGTAGGTCACAGCGAGGACGACAAGGACGAGCTTCACTGCCACTTCAAATACACAAACATTTGAAAAGATGACGGTTAAAGTCACTGAGCCACGAACGTCCATTTCCAGCCCCCGACTTTAATTTGAGGATGGTACAGACAGGCGGTTGATTCAGGTGGAGACTTTGTTTAATTTAAATCATCTTACAACGAAAGTTTGAAAGTTAAACTAATAAATCTGGAGCAGTTCGTCTGCTTAGGAAGAACGCAAGCTAACATAGCTGCTAACGTAGCCCTGCTAATTAGCGAGCTAATGTTAGCATCAAGCACATAAACACTAAACTCAGTGGGTGTTTCTGCTATACTTAGCTTCAGTCTTTCGCCACTGTGTACATTTCAACTGACACTCATTTTAATATCAAACTACTTGTGACTGAGGTAGGGTTTAACTTATGATTTTTCTCAATATGTTCCCTTAAAAAAACAAGCATACAAATAAACCAATGGTGTGGCATAATACGAAACAGCTAACTGTTGCTTGGAAAAGACATTTGATCGTATTTTACGTTTTTATTTCAAGTTTCTAATTTAATGTGAAGATACTATATTTTTCTTCAAGGCTCTGAGACGGTGAGAATCCACACCGGCCCATGCACACACAGCACCAGCATGAACATGGAAAAAGAAACGCTGGAGAAACAGAATCTGCCTGCAAGAAAAAAATATAATAACATACATAATCAAAGGGAACAATGAGAATGACGATAAACAAATGAACAAAGTGATTCAGGCCCAATGCTGTCAGAAGGCATAATGAAACTTCAGCCTGGAGGATTCATTAGAGAGAATTGATGCTAAGTGAACGTCACCTCGCATGGAGCCTTAGGAGAGGCGGGAGGGAGCGGGAAGAGCCCAGAGAGGAAGAAATCAGTCCAACATTGTCCACACGCTTAAACCCAACCAGGACAGGCTCGTCCAAACAAACCGTCATGCTGCAGCAGCCTTGTTAGAGCTACAGCCGCCCCCTCTCCACACCTACTCGCCAACCCGGCTCTGCCACCATCTGCCTGGGCGGATCAGAGGAGCAGCAGCTCTAGGTTGACTACATCTACGCTGCACCGTAACTTCATGTAACACAGAGGCATGGATTCCTGCTACAATGTGACACAGAATGATGTAGGGGTGGGAATTTATCGCATTATCGTTTATCATTTATTGTGATACATTTATTGTCACATTAAATTCCAACTAATGTTTTTAAAAAACTGTCTCGTGTTGTTGGGATTGTTATTTTTACTATTTTCTCTACTGTTTGTTCATTAAAAATATCAATGAATACATCAATAAATTAGAAAATATGATTAAATGCAGTTACTGTGTGCAGATCAGTGATACAAATCAATCTTTATGTGACTGGTGTCATAAAGAAGCGTATTACAACTGGATGTTTCTCAAGAGCAGTGTTTCTGTTTGTGGGGTTATGACTGCTGTGTGATGCAGTCACAACGACACAGTTACCTAAAAAATAAGTAATAGTTTTCATCGTCACAAAATATTTCCATATAATTTTAAATTCATATTGCCCCATTGTGAGTGAGTCCACTTAGGCAAACATTTAGTAGTTGTGAATTTAGAAGTTTTAGTTCACTGAGAAAATGTTTTCAATATTGACCCTTTGCAGCTATGTTACTCACACGAGTTCATAGCAGAATTTAAAAAAAGTTGGAAACAACTAGCTTAGAAACTAACTCATTACATGCTAATACGCTGCTGTAAAAGCAAAAATCCTTCCAGCTGCACAGAACCAGAGGGAAAAACTGTCCACACCTGCAATGATTCCACCAGAAGAATGATGAATTAATGCTAAAAAGAAAAGGAAAACAAATCAGACTCAATGTAGCAAAGCTACTCCAACATGCTGCTACCAGGAGCAAAGAGGCTCTATAAATCTACTTAATCAAACCAGATGTAACAAAATGTGCAGGTATGCAAAATTACACCAAAACTAATCAAGGCTTTTACAGAAATGATTTCGTATTACGGTTTTCTACGGAAGCCGAGAGGGAATGTTTTCTGCATTTATTTTTGCTCCATGGTGTAACAAGTTCATTTCCCCCATGGTCTTCCTGAGATGAACCAGATCCTTCAAATCGTTGTGGTATGAATTTTGATTTAACACACACTCCAATCATCAACAAACATTGTTTTCTCAAGATTAACCCGTTCTCTCGAGAAAACAAGGAACGAACTCATGTCGAGAAAATGGGATATTAACTTGTGTCGAGAAAACCGGAAATGAGAAGACTGAAAATGAACTCTTAATCTTGAGAAAGCCGTCGATTAAGTCTATGCAAAAATAGTCTCATCTTGGCTTCCGTAGTTTTCAGTTCACTTGCAAGTGTTTATTTCAGACCACGCTAGGCTAACGGCTAGCCAGCCGATGCTTATGACCGGAGTGGATTAACACGCGAAGGATTTGGCTGAGTCTCTGAGTGAATTCACAGCAATAAGCCCAAACGATCTGGCCAGGAGAAAACCTGGTACCTGATGAAAGAACCACAGCGCTACATCCTCAGAGGAACACAAACATTTCTGCAGCATTTCACTGCAGTCTGCCACTAATAAGAGACGGATGGACGGCTGGCCAACTGAGCCTGCCATCATTCCTCCCCGGAAAAGTCAGAGCGGTCAGCTCTGATGCGCCAGGAATTGTTAAACAGCACTTAATTGACAGCTTTTCGACATCTCGGACTGGCGTCGCCTCATTCTCTTCCTCTCTCTCACACAAATTGATTCAGCGGCCGACAGTGAAGCTTCAATCAGCTTTCACTCAACGGCCGTCCGAGCTTTGGCCTCGCTTATGAAGAGAAGTTGTGGGGAAAAGGGACAAAGACAGAACACAGTTCGACAGCTCGTACAAATGAAACCTGGCGTTTTAGGAAGGCAGAGGACTGTGATGGTGTGCAGTGAAAATGCAGGAGCCTGCAGATCCTGAAGCAACCCAGGAAACACCGGGACAGGTAATCTGACCGGTCATCCTGGTCACTGACCAAACGGAAAGCTCATGCTGACCAGGACAGTCAGTCCCAGTGTTTGGACAAACTCAGGCGGCGTTGACACAGCCAGCAAATGTGACTCAACTCAAATACACTTTGAGTGTATTTACCCCGACTTGATTTTTTTTATTTTGCAAATATCCTTCCTAGTCGTGTTCACCAGAAGTAACATCCATAACAACATGACTCGTGTGAAGCAAAAAAAAAAAAAAAAAAAAAAAAGGGTTTCCCTTGCAGTTTAGCGAAATACATCTATTCTGATACAGATGAAAAAAACCCCCCTCATCCTAGTGAAAAACATAATCGAAAAACATGAGGGTTTTTTTTTTTTTATTGTTTCCATTTAGGAAATTTATTTTTGTACTTTCAATTTGCTTAATTTTATGGTCAATGGAAACACAGCTACTGTTGAATTATCCCATCATTCGTGTCGGAAATAATTAGCAGAGCCAGCAGCATGGATTTGATTCCTGCTTACGTTGTGCTAATAGTCTGCAGCTGACGTTAGCATCTCCTTCAGTCCTGTCAGTCCTGTTGGAGATGAAGCAAAGTCTTCTGTCTTTATCATGTTGTGTATCAGTTGTAGATTTATTATTGAGATTTTAAGTGACAGACCAACACAAAGCAGTGCAGAACTGTTTAGTGCACATGTGTCAAACTCAAGGCCACAGGGGCCAAATCTGGCCCACCATAGCTTTATCTGTGGCCCTCTAGACTCGAGATTCCCTCAATAAGACCCTCCAGTTTTTCACAAATCCTCAAAATTCATGCGAAATCAACAGATCACTACATTTTTTCTGATGTTACTGCAAAATCTTCTCAAAATTGGTCAAAAACATTGGGTTTTAATTGACCACTACCGTTATAGTCCGTGATCGATGCAGCAAGTACTAAAAAACACTTTAGCATTAGCGCAAATGTAAAAAAAAATTCTTACAAATATTTCTAAATTAGCATCACAAAATATGTGATTTTGATTCCAAAAAGCCACAAAAACAATCACAAAATCCTAGAGGGACTGCTATTTATGAATATTATAACAGCGAAAGGGGTTTTATCAATACATTCTGGCACAACCGGCCCTTTAAGAACAATCAGGTTTTTGATGAGATTCAAAATGAAACTGAGTTTGACGCCTCTGGGTTTACAGTCGCTCTTCCGTTGCCAAGTTTATCCGAGTCTCCGTGTGGCAGCTGGCTGCATGCGTACCGATGTATTCCACCAACGATCCCTGTAAATGGATCCAGATTTGGCAGAAACTCAGTTAAACTTTTATCATTTTTTTCCCCCCTGACAGAGTCAGAAAGAGTTTCGGTGAGTGTGCGGACCAGAACAACAAGCAATCAAATGTTTCCAATCGGCCACACTTGGCAGGGAATGAAAGGAGGCCGTAACAATCAATCAGGAAATTGCGGCCATGCATCTACACCTTCTTTAAACAGCTAATTGCGGCGCTGCTATTTTCTTCTCGGTGGTCCCTCTCTGCATCTGGCCGTCTCTGTATTCATGCCGTCACCCCCTCGTCTCTCTCTCTCTCTCCCAGGCATAGCGGTTATGTAAGGAGGCACAGCTAGGCTGCTTATTTACGCTCCCATGAGGATTAGGCAGAAGCCCGGACATGCCAGCACCTGCAAGGCTCACTGACAGTCCACACACACACACACACACACACACACACACGGGGCTACTGCACAGTTGACAGGCTTTCCCTAAAACATCTCGCAGAACAGCCGTTCAGGTTTGGGGTGAACTCTGTTGGACTCATGCTGGATCACACCACTGAGTTCTGACATCAAATAGATGCTGAGACCAGAGGCCTGCCTCACAACCCGCTAGGATGTTCAGGCTCTGGTGAAAAACCAGCAGCTGAAAGGAGCGCGGGCGTCGGCGCATATCAACGAGATCCACCTTAACGTCACGTGTGGGTGCCTCGTCTGAACACACATCCACATCCAAACACTGGATGTGTCGTTTTCTGAACACATCCAGTCTTTGGCGGTTTTTTGTGACCAACGCAGTTTTCTGTGTGCAAAGCGCAGTGATGAGGTAGAAATGTCGTCCGTCTTGCTGATCTTTCCCTTCATTCATCTCAACAACCTTTTCTCCTCCCATTCCAACCTGTCACAATAAATAATTGCTGGACGATAAATTGTCCCAGAACTTATTGTGATAAACGATAATATTGTCGTTTTAAGGCCATTTTCAAGTAATATAACAGTAATAAATGGCAGATTCTCAAGGATCAATAAACTTTAAATTCTGATGAACATTTAAACACTGGAACTGTAAGACATTTGGCATATCCAAGATAATTAAAGAAAACAACAGAAACAACAAACAAAATAGACACTGAAGTCTCTGTCAGCAAAACCATCCTTCAAAGAAAAGACTTGCTGAAACCAAGGCACCAGACTGAAGCCTTTCCTCGTCCAGTAGAGAGACAAAAACAATCACGCAAATGGAAACGAATGAGGTTGTTTTAAATTAACATATGATTATTTGATTTATTGCGACAGGCCTAGAAATAACACAACAGGATCCTTGCTGCAATATTGGAGGAGCGTTGCATAAAGTCCATAGCAGTGGCCCATATGTGAGGCATGTTATGTTTCTCAACCCGAGGCGGACTGGCTCCAAAGGAAAAATCACGTTTTGTGTGTTAGAGCGAGGAAAAATAGTTTCAATAAGGAAACTGCAATTTCTTCATACAGTTGCAGTGAAACTCCAAAAAGATTCTCTTAGCTGAGAAGAGAAATGACAACATGAAAGACGTCTTAACGTCTGTTTAACCTTTGACCTGGATCTCGATCACATTGCCTCTGTAAGTTGAGATTTAAATGTCAAGGCTGTCGCTGCAGTCCCCAACTTTAGATTACAAAAAACAGCTAAGTTATTTCATCGGCCAGAAAAAAAATCGGCAGACATCAGTAAAGCAGTCAGAAAGGAACTGTGTGCTCTGCTGCAAGGAAGCGTTCGCCGTCCTTCTGGAACGCCACTGGAAAATTTCACCCAACGCAAGAGAGATGGGAATGTCGGCGGTGCTCCCGGCTCTTCCTGCCAGGGAACCTGAGCGTTTTCCCAGGTAGATGGAAAGACAGGTGTTCCCATCGCAGGAGCTTCTCTGCAGATCTTCTCCAGAGCCTGCATGCTGAGTAACACGCTAGCTGTCCAGCAACAAGCGTCCGTTTCATCTGCTTTCTCTGCAATGAAAGCAGCACAGCTGACAGACCAAATTATGATTAAAAATCTCCAGATGTGTTTACACAGGTCCTGTTAGGAGATTATTCCTAGTACCTGAAGGTATGTTCAGCAGAAATCTTTACCAAAAAACTTTTTTGGGGAGAAACTCAGATCTTCCCGGGTCAAACTCTTCTCTTGGAGAACTTTAGCTAAAATCATTCAACTGATTTTTTTTTTTTTTCTTTTTTACATCTGCAATTGGTAGTTATTAGTGATTTATATGGTGCAACCTCTTGGTTGTACAAGGAGATGTTCCAGAGTTTGGAAGCTCAGATGAATACAACACAGAAAGTCCTCAGTCTTCCTGTTATCCAGAGCCTGGATAACAGGATTGCTTTTAAAAGGTACGGATTATGTTTTTCACCGATGCAGTGCCATTTAGTAGCACAATCAAGTAGCTATGTTACCTACAGTTGCTGTAAAAACGCTATGTATATCAAATGTGACTTAAAAGAAGTTTAACTTTGTAATTTAACGCCTTGAAATTGGGCCTCTGTCTCTTTAAGAACCTTATAAAAATGTAAATTCACATGTGAAAGTCACATGCGAAACCCATGTATCACATTAAAACCACACGTGGTTCACACAAATGTTCACGTGAATGACATTTGAATCACATCTAAAAGCACATATATGTAACATTTTGGAATGTTTCATGGTAAAAACATGTGAATCCCCACATGGTCACATGGGAATCACATGTTTTCACATGTGTATCTCGTGTATCACATTTCTAAATGTGTATCACATACACATGGGATAGACGTGATGTGTATCCCTGTGATACACATGTGAACCCATGTGAAATTCATGGGATTCTTTGTAAGGGAAGCTCCAGCTCTCCAGGAAGTCATCACAACATCTGCTGGAAATGAGCTCAGCAGATGGGCAGCTCCACCAGGTGTTTGCTAATTGCTGCTGACTAGTCTGAAGGATCTGAGCGGGGAGTTGCAGGGACTCTGGCTTCTCCGTGTAGCTCTGAAACACCACGGTGTCTTTGTCAGAGCTTGATTATTGAATAAGCTAACGGATGGAAAGGAACGAAAGGACGACCTGTTTCTCAGCATTTTCCAGCTTCGTTCGCCACGTGTTCTTCAAGGGAAGGGATGTAACGACAAGAAGCAAGCGTGAGGAACGTGTGAGCTATTAAGGGACACTGCGAAGACGAGTGGCAGTGTGCTTCAACATCTGACTAGGACACTTCATGGCGTGCGACAAGCCCAGCACAGACACAGGGGGCTGAGATGTAAAACAAATCTAACTTCTGTGAGCGCAAGTTGTTATTGTGCAGAGAGAGAAGAGCATCAGAGACTAAACAGTGCCTGTAAAAGTAATTTCCCTTGAAGTACAGACGCTGCAGCTCCGTTTTTTTCTGTCTACTCCAGTTCTTTTATCTACAGCTCCAGTCCTACTCTCGGTAACATGCCAATGATGCCATTTCATTACAATTTTGCCGCACTCCTGATAATTAACTTAGAAGCTTTTTTTTTTTTTCTTGCTGTGCTGACGCTCTGCGGTACAAGTTGCTGTAGCTGCATTTTTGTACCGTCTGAAGAGAAGAATCATCCTCAGAAAGAAGAGAAACACCAGGAGAAACATACAATATTAGAGCTTTTAAACCGTTAGCATCCTTGCCGTCAGAGGTCCTCCCCGACGATCCCGAGGTCTTTTGATTGAGATGGAGGAGGTTGTGGAAACCGATCGGCTTTGATGTCAGATCACAGAGTGGTGAAACAGAGCGATGTGTGTGGGGAGGGGAGGGACACGTAAACGAGTTCAGTGTGAATCACTGAGCTGATCCGCCAGGCACCGAGGAGAGTGGGCGCTCTTCTGCTTTTTACGTCTTTGTGTTGGAAAATTCTCTGCCTCTTTTCTCGATATTTCTTAAGGTGGTGATTCAGCAAAGTTGTCTTCTAACCAATAAAGCCTCTGCAAAGAGGCAATTATGAGTCAAGACACTATCTGCAGCGGCCAGACGTTCAGAAAAGAGGCTTACGCCGGCTCGTGGGTTTCTCTTTACCTTGCCTGTTTGCACCCCTCCATACTGATGGGGTTTAAAACTGAACACCTAGGTAGAAGAGCAAAAATGAAATCTCTGTTAAAAAAAAATAAAAAATTATATTCGAACTCTGAGAACGATAATCGAAAACTAAAACCCCATAAAAATTGAGGGAGCAAAACTCTACATGACCCGTTCCAACATGGCAGCTATACTGCAGCAAATGTAGAAAAACTCTTTTATTGTGAAGGTTTTCTCCACACCCTAAAGAGACCCTGCCAGACCATGCTCCATGTGTAAACAGCACGTTCCCATGGCGATCAGTGTTTGGGTCGTGTTCAGTGTTGCCAGATTGGACAGAAACCCCAATTAGGTTTCTGTCCAATTGGGCTGCTTTTAAACATGTTATACTGGAAAAAACAGCTTTGTGTTGGTAGTTAAAATTTGGGCTGCTTTTCACAACATTTGTCGGGTTGTCAGAACGTGTTCAAAAGACAATTCTTTTGAAATAGTTTGTCGTTGTGTGGCATTTCACTGAAAGCACAAAACTTTCAATAAAAAGCCATGTTTTCGAATTATCTTAATTTATTTTGAAATGTCCAGAAGCTGTCGAATGTGACATCGTCGATAATCAGTCATTGGTTAATCAAAGTGTCACTATGTAGTCGTATTGTAAAACAGTCATCCCAGAGCTACATCATGATTTAAAAGGACATATTGCCAACAAAAAACTCAAGTCTCATTGTGTTCAAAGATTCAAGTCCCTAGCAGTTCCTTCAATATAATAAAGGATGAAGAAAAATGTTGTTAAAAGTCTATAAATGCAGTCTATGAGACATAAGACATACATTAGAGGTTGAGATTTGGCCTGTTTTTTGTTTTGGGGTGGGTTTTATGGTGTGTTTGGGCTGGAAACTCTCAGTCATGTCATAGTGCAACCATAATGTAGGAGACAGCACGATGCTAGGCCAGGAGTGCAGACACGGTCTCATTTCACGAAACCTCTTAATACAACAATGTTATATAGTTGTTCTGTGAGCTCCATTTAGCTTCACAGCATGTGGTTTTATCTGGTAAAGTAAGTTTAAGATGTCACTATGAGCCAAGGATCTGAGAGGTTTTAGCTTAAATTTCTGTTTCCTGAGTTAGCTTGTTGCGTCAACACAGACAAAAACGTCTGGTTGGGTTGGCTGACAGCACTCTGTTCCAAAAGTGTTGAAGAGCCTTCCACCAGGTTGTCAAGTTGTTAAAAAAAAAAACTTATGGTGAGACAACATGCAAACAATGTGTAGCACATGGAGAATCCCATAGCTAGCTGCTAGCTGCTAACAACAAAACATTAGCATCAGCCTCTTCTGCCTGCTCTAAACGAGTCTGAACAGAACTTCATCACCTGTAGTTAAAACTCTAAAATGGTTTTATCGAACATAAGCTGGGTGAAAACACAGTTCAACATCTAGGGAACCTTTAAAGCACAAATATGAAGCATTTTGAATCTTACTGTCAGACAGCAACACATGGACTGGACCAGGTTATTACAGATTCTTTTTTTTTTTTTTTACTTGTACTCTGTAAAAGTAAAAACCGTGATTCTTAATTTTTTTAAAACTACTGCAGATATCCCACCTTGTTCACAAGAGTCATTACATGTTACCTGAGTGTGTAATAATGAGCTGCTTACTGCCAACTGTCTGTTTTTATCTCACCTGTCTTTGAGAACAACTAATAAAAAAAAACACGTCTCTGAAGGGAACCAGGAGAGGTGCTGATGTGGATCCACAGGCTGAATCTGTGCCAGCATACAGAAAGAGGGTCACGGCCGGAGCAAACAGCGAGCCGCATGCTGGGCGGCCCATCAAATACAAAACGAGTTCCAGACAGCAGGTTCAAATGTGCACACATTACCTGTTCCCTGACCCAGAGAAGATGCAACAGGGAGAACCCAGAGGGGGGAGAGAAGGGCAGGTGGGTGAGACTGATAGCTTATGACAGAACGACCCGCTTCAGCTTTTCTACTCAAGCTCCTCTAAAAGCATCTTCTACACACCCTTTGTACCGCTCAGCTCTGACATTGAATATTACATGACTTCAGCCAGTCAAGTAATGGAGCATTGCTATGACAAGTTTTTCATATCAAGACTATTCGTGATATGAAATTAGCTAAATCAGAAGGCAGGTGGTTCATTGTGGACATGCTACTTTGAATGTGACTGAATTATGCAGGCAGGCTCTACATTTGAGTGTAATTTTTAAACCAAGCAGCTTAATTTTATTTTCCAGGTAAATCTAAAATGCAACCATCCCGATATTGAAATGTTTTAAGGAAAAAAACTATTTCCTCAAAACAACCCAAAGTGAGAGAACTCTGTATGTCACTGAAAATCTAAATTACAGTAAAATCCACATGGTTATATTTCTTCTTTCCAGATCAAGCGAGACAGATTATAGCTAATTAACTTGTCTTTATTTTGCAATTGTGACGATGCGATGTGAATTAGAATTATCATCACAGAATATAATAGAGTTAAAGTTCTTATCTATTGCTATGTGCTACATAAATTATCCACTTTATTGCAATTTTACAAGAGCCATAAGAAACGACTCTGTTAATGATCATTAATTATGTATCTCAAGACCAGAGGCAACGTCACACAGTGTGTGTTCAACAGAGCAGTAGGTGTTACTACACCCTGCAGTTAAATGGGACACATCTTGTATTACCAGTTAGCATAAATACCCGCAGTTGTTGTGCGTAGTCTCTGTAGAGGCCCAATTCAAACCTTCTAGTCTACTCAGCTGCTCGCTTCATCTCCGACTCTGTGATGTCACTTTGATCAAGCACAAACGTTCTCCAGGCGACTCTACGGACGGCAGGCAGTGTGTAGGCCCAGATCTGTGACCATGTTGACTGGATGAGTGGGCTGAACTCCTGCATCCAGTCAAACTCTGATCGTCGCCTATCTAGAGTTTAAAAACCACGAGATTCCTCCCACTGAAAGATGAAACAACGAAAACTGAGCTTCATGAGCTGAAAATGCCTCATCTTCTACTTTCAGCAGAGAGGAGTGTGTGCATGCTGCTCCCAGCCGATGAGAAGAAAGGCATGAAGAGTGACAGCTCTGAGTGCTGCAGTCGAGAGGCTTTCTTTCCTCCGCCCACGCAGGCGTGGACGACTGAATGAGCAGCCAGCTCCCAGGTGGCACAGTTCTAAGAGGCCTTTCTTCCATCTCTGTCCTCCCTTCCTTTTCCTAACTCTGACCTTGTGCCTGGGTGGAAAATTGAATCATTTCATGCTCATTTTTGTCACACAGCCTCCCTATGCAAATCCACCTGCATTTTATTTGCAGGTGGGTTTTATTTGTTACATTTTTGGGGGGATTGCAGAGACCATTTAGGCTTTAGACTGGCAGCTAACGGTTGGGCTTATTTTACACCAACATCAACCAAAGCAAAACATCCTGCAGGGTTTCCCGCAGTGTATTATAAGCCTGGCAGGCCACCAGGCTTACCTTGCACCCCACCAGGCTAAGAGTCATTTGTTTATTTTAAATGGGGTTTTTTACACAGCAGTAGCAGCGACAGTAAAGGTGAATTAAGCTGGGCATATAGTTGACCCATTGAACTGGGCAATAAGTAAGTGTGCACCAATTGCGCCACTGCTGCACCTTCCTGTTGACCTCATACGCTACTACTTCCAAATTATGACAGCTGCGCCTCTACCACTGAGCTTAGCAGGTTTTCTGGGGGAAGCCCTGCATCCTGGTCCCAACACCAAATAGACGGCGTTTGTTGCCTAAAGAGGTTTTCAGATCAAATGCATTTCGCATTTCAAAAAGGCATTCAATGCCTCAAGCTTTGAAATAAGACGGTTGATAAAGTGTCAAAATTGCTATAGATTTGGGACTGAGAAAAGTGAGGAAAGACCCGGGTTGGGGTGAGCCTCTTGACTCTTGGTTGTGGTCTCTTTGTACAATGGTGGATGAAATTGAGAGAGCGGTTTTGCTTTATTTACTGAAGGCAAGCGAACGTCATACGGTGTCTCTGCACCATGTCTGGATTCACCTGATAATTCAGAGGAGTTTCAAGTTGGGTGAGTTTCACTACCTAGGCAGGTGCCGCTTTTAGCGCCATTTCTGTCTCACCTGACCCCAGTTTGACAACCAGTTGACCCGGATCGGTGCATTCATCTACTGCCAAGACACAAATACAGCCAACATATCTGAGTCTCTGATTGGTTGACATGCTGCGTCCAGCTGCAGATGTTCACATTTTCCAACTGTGGAGTTTGCCGCTTTGGACGCTACTGAATCTGTGCTCAAAATCTGAAAACGCACAGTGCCAGATGTGTTAAATATTTCAAAAGTCGCTGTGCTAGACATGCCACACCTCTCAACATCCACCAGACCCTCTAGCCAGATGTCCCTGCTATTGTGATTGATCTCTCTCTCTCTCTCTCCCTCTCTCTCTCAAGCTGCATTCTCTCTCTCTTTTTGATTAAATGTTCTTCCTCTGAACTCCCTGCAACTCTCCCATGAAAGTCAGTTTAGACCACTTTAACAGTTCAAGTCTTGGCTTCTTACTTTTTTGAAATGCAAATTGTATTTTAATGTGTTGTTTTTATGTGATGCCAGAATTGTTACCATTGTTCTCTTGATGCATTTCTAGTTTTTAATGAGATTGTTTTCTCTCTATGTGACTAGTTTTCTGAGCAGCAATTTTGAACTTCCTAGTGTTAGAATGCTGCCGTACAAACAAACTCTACTTTCTAATACATGCAGGCTATGATGCTGACAGCCATTTCCTTCCGTTATGTACTCAATAAGGCAGCAGGGTAAAACAAGATGTTGGTGTTTGGTATCTCATTAACAAGACAGGAGAAATGGTAGGTGTGGTCAGGTATTCCAGCAGTGTGTCAAAATAGGATTTGAAACTCCACATCACAGTTTCAAGGACTTTTGAAAAACAAGTAAATCTTGTTTTTGCTTCCCTGTTTTCCCAGAGGACCATGAAACCATGATCTCCTTCCTTATTCATGTAAACAGGCAAAAAGTAAAACGTATATCTTCTAGCTATAGGTCCAAAAAACGTAGACTTCATTCGTATGAAAGTTTAACATCTCTGTTTTAAGGTAGAGGTGTCAAACTCATTTTTGTTTTGGGCCAAATCAGGATCTTGAATGCTCTTAAAGGGCCGGTGGTGCCAGAATGTATCAATAAAACCCGTTAAGGTATTAATAAATTCTTAAAATTAAACAATACCGAACATGTTTTCAGTCTCTCCAGGATTTCGCAATTGTTTTTGTGGTTTTGTGCAATAAAAATCAAAGTGTTTGTGGTACTAATTTTAAAATATTTACAATATTTGTGCTTATGCATATGACGTTTTATTACTTGCCATGTAAATAATGGACTATAATCTGACATCAACTAAGGCTGAGACAGCTGTTAGCATCACTTAAACCAAAATGTTTTTGACCATTTTTGTGAAAAATCTGCAATAAACTCACAATTATGCATTAGTACTGAAAAGTGCGGTGATTTGTTGATTTTTGCATGAATTCCTACGATAATTTGTAAGAAACTGGAGGGACTGACTGATGAAATCGGACAGAAAATGGATAAAAACCACTTTGATTTGGTTGATAAAATATTTAAGTGTTCTAAGGGGACACCGTTCCTTTAAAGAGTCAAATAAATCGTTGCTTATCCAGGATGGAGAGAAAGAGAAAAAGAATAATTCCCACATTCGCAAAAAATAAAATGTCCCAATAGCTGCCTGATGTCATGATCCCAGTGTGCACATATACATCTGCTGCATCATTAATGGGCATGATGGACCATTAGTTCTATGGCATCATCCCAGCGCTAAATCATTGATGAGCTCTGGGGGCTTTCGTCAAGGAGAGCCAATAGGAAAACACTGAGGGTCCTCAGCAGCAGAAGCACAGAGTCTAATATGACCCAACGTTCACTTACTGTCCCACAGGCAGAACGCTGTGTGTTCTGGTGTGAACATGCGGCTTCTAGCATGGATCAATTGGACATAAATCACACAAAGAGAGGAAGAGCCTAATTTCCCATTGATTTGTGATCGGCAGGTCAAATATTGGAAAATCTGTTTAGTTCTTCCTATTTACTACATATGTCAGAACTCAGTACTCTGCAATGTGTTAGCCAGAGATATGAACTGATGCACTTTTTAGGAGTTTAATAAATTCATGTAAAAGCTTAGGGATCAGCCTTTATCCACAACTCAGGATGATATTGAAATTCCTCCAAGTATTGCTAAAAGCCTAAACAGTCAAAATCATTTAGACTTCAAATAAATAAAAAATACAAAAAGAAGCCTGGGCCTTGAAAAGCCTCATCAGTAGCTGGGTTTCCATTACAAACGCGCTCAAAACTTTGACGCTGTTCCGCTAACGTCGAGAAAACAATTGGGGTGTTTCAGTTGAGTAAGAAACATCAATTAAAATCTCACGTTTTTAATGACTTGTTCACGTGACAAGCCATCAAAAACATGCAGGCTAATTTCGAAAAACGTGAGCTTCTTCAAACTCCCGTGTTTCCACAAAGCAAACGTATTTCAGTCATTTAAATTTTTACGGTCAATGGAAACGCAGCTCTCGTCTGACGCTCATAAAATCTCTTCACATCTGAAAACGGACGCAGCCGGACAGCAGCCGAACCTTGGACTCCATGATGGATTAGGAGTCGACAGCCAAGGTGTTCTACAGGTCACTGTAACGTGATGTGACCTCAGGAGGAGGGTCTACGTCCATCACTGCCGTGGAAACTGACATCCGAACTGACCCCAGATCAGGTCTGACCACAGTGTGGAGTCATTAGGCATCAGAGGAATAAACCCATGATAAGCAGACAGCATGTATGAATCGCTCTCACTTTGACACATAAACCTGATGCCCTGCAGGTGTGAGCCGAGTGAAGTGATGACCCACATCCTGCAGGTGGGAATGCTGCGTCAGCAACTCTGAAACTACAAAACCCCTCCATTGTTTTGAGACGTACATAAAAGCTTAGCCTAGAGAAACTACAGGCATAAGAAACACCAAGAACAAACAAATGCTTGATAATCATACAAATTAAAACTGATCATGTTGAGGGAAGTGGTCACACTTTAAGGCTGAACCGAGTAAGGCTAAGTTCATACCTTTATTCTTTTAAGCTTTCAATCTGTTGTAGGAAGGATCTACATTCTTTAGGGAATATACAGAAGACCATTGTTTTGCTAATGCTAACTGTGCTAACACCAATTATCGCTAATCTAACTTTCTAAAGACGGTTTCATCCTCTAAGGGAAAAAAAAGACTAAGAAATCAAGCCAATCAAGGAGCAAAATCTCAAAAAAACACAATAATCTTAGATTTTTAAAATTCTGTAAGATAGCCATATTTAAGCATTTTCAGAATATGGACAAGAAATTGAAAACGTACAACACTGTACGATGAAGCCCTGCCCATTATTCACAGATTTTTCTGTGGAACGAGACGCCAAATTATTTGTGGAAAATCCACCCAGTTTCAAATGTAGCTTGGGAAAAAGAAACACCTTGGTTTAATGCTACGAGGCACGCTATTGGCTGCCATTTGCAGCCAATCAATTGAGCCACAACTCAGTTAATGGTCTTTTTTTTCCCCTTTGTATGCTTTTGCCTTTTAAGATGATACTGAAACAGATGCTATCTTAGAAACCAAACTTCTGAATTAAAATGGATTGGTCCAACATACCCAGCTGTAAGTTCTGATATCTTCTTACAGCTTCTAAAGATAGTGTAAATCAAAAATCAGCTCAAATCCCTATTGGCGAGTCAGAACTTGGATCAGTGAATCCCTAATTTTAGAAATCTGAATGGCTCTGACTCTGTGGTCAGCAGCAGAGCTGAGTTAGCTCATAGTTTGAAATGTGGGAGCTCTTGGATCAGCGGCCAGCCCCACGGCGTCATATTACGGAGCAGGACAAGCGTGTGTGTGATTACACCAAGTCAGACCTCCCGTTCGCCTGGAGCTTTGGGGATGGGAGGGAACAAAAAAAAAA